>NW_026925410.1:0-26169 GCF_032062105.1 Saccostrea cuccullata | reverse complement strand
TATAATTGGGTATCTGGCTTGTCTTGTTTTTGTTTACATTTCCTATGAAGGTCATCTTTGCATTTAACCATGGTTATTTGGTTTTATTTACTGTGTACTACTTAATGTGATCTGATGTCTCTAACATTCTCATAACCACAGCCTTAAATAAACGGTTGAATATGAGGAATCCTCAGAATAGTCTCATAATTGTATCCTTAATGTTGGTCACACTTGAAATTCAGACTTACTAAATGGTCAGCAAAGAGATATTATGAATATAATAAGAGAAAAGTAAGAATTAGCAAAAGATCAATCCTACGTCATTTACGTTTGTTTTGATTCCAATTATTTGTGATATGGCATGCTTATAGTTTCCTTTTCACTTTTGTTTCTTAGTTATGAACTTTTCAAAAAATGTAGGACTACATGTTGTACATGTTTGTATTAGTTTTTGTATACTATACTGTACTGACAGGTATTTAACAAAATTGAATCTGCTGTTAAGAAAAAAAGTCTTATCGTCTAAATAATTACTCTAATTAATTATTTTGTTTTGTGATATTAATAAAGTAATTGTGCTTTTTTAAAACTATCTATAGAAAGCATGATGTACTTTTTCTCATCTGGAGTAAATGTTATAAGAATTTTTTTTGAGTAATTATCAAAACCACTTTTTCATGATCTTTTTTGCAACATATTACTTGAAACATGCATTGTTTCATGCACTTTTGTGTCATAATATCACCAATGGTTCTGTGGACTAAAAATCATGTGTCTTTAACAATCTTTTTTCTCTGACAACTGTTTTCTCTTATCATCTATAAACTTGACTTCTTCTCTAGTCAGAGGTCTTTCAGGGTAATCCAGGTAATTCTTATCTTCTTTTTGGTAATAAATGGTAACATTCTTCATTGGTTTCTTCTGCAATCCAAGGTCTGTCCAAGTAATCTCTGACATCATTAGGATCACCCTTTTCTAGGGATAATTGGTTATATTCTTCTTGAGAAATGATTTCAATAGTGCCATCTCTTTTTATTTTAATTGGTATACCTCTGTCTACATCTTTCTCTGTAAAGACTCTCTTTCCAAAGTGAATTTTACTTTTTCTTTTCCTCTTTTCTTTACTGGAGGTGTTACCCATAGTTTTGAAAAGTCAAATTCTGATATTACACCTTGTATTAATATCCCTTTTTGTCTATATTTAGAATTGTATTAGGCTTATATTGCATATTATATTTTTTCATCTAAAACATTTTTTTCCTTTCGAGGAATCTCAATGGAGAACTCATTAAATTATGCAGGGACTAACAGAATATATCCACTCCCAGAACACTAATACAAGAATATTTAACAGGAAATGGATGGAGGATACAAGAAGCACATGAATAAATATGATTCCCGACTTTATGATCATGAATTGTGGTTTACAAGATGAGAAAGAAAGGACCCAGGATTGTGCATCTTTCTAGATCCTCTCTCCTTCATATCCTTCATATTCTGTCATGTACAACTATAAATAAATTGTAGTCATTTAACAAACTGAGATCGAATCAAATCAAAGTATTGAAAATGTGATTTTCTGATAGTATCATCAAGAACTAATTCTCACAGACTTCAAAGTATCTAAATAAAACATTTGATTTGTCCAGTTCAAAATGAAGACAGTTGTTCTGCATGACTTTTATAAATCGAACCCTTTATTTTTTTTATCTTATTTCTATAACCGCCTAGAAATAACAGATATTCAGAAGCTAGCTTTCCCAGAATTGTAAATACATTCTGTTTATGTATATATCATGTCCAATTTTGAATTAAAAATAGGTCTCAATAGGATCATCCATCAAGATTCAAGGGTCCCATAATCTGTGATTTAATAATATCTTGAATATTTTTTGTCATCCCATTTACTTCATACTAACTACATGAATTGGTTGGAGGAATACACTTTGTTGTTTGGGACACTTTGTCAAGGTCAAAGCATGAGATTATTGAGATAACTACCTTTGACAATAATTTGTCACCTACAAAGTTCACATCATAAGTACATAAATGAAGTATGAATACGAGATTTTAAAGAATTTTTGGATCATTTTTCTCCTGGATAAAAATAAGTTACTGGCATTAATGATATGAGTCTTGTAATGCAATGACTTCAACATTTTGTAATGTTGTAATGTATTTTTTTTAAATTAGGTGCACATTCTTTAGAAAGAATTGGAATGTAAATCAAATGCACAATGTTCAAGAGTGTTTATATGACAATAACTCTGTAACACCTTGAGTTTCCGTACAAATCTTCTAGTCACTGCATAGATAAAGACCTGTTGAATGATATATGTTTTGAACTAAGGTTAAGGGGAAAAGGGTCAAGATTGTGGATATGACTGTTAAGTGTTGCAGTACAGCAATTCTGGTGCTTTATATATTTTCATTCATAAATGGATAGGTATGGGGAAAACTCCTACAGATTTGATTTTAAGGTTTTCATTCAAAAGTATAGAAAGTTTGAAAGATTAAATGGCAGCATATCATAGTTGTTTGTAAATTTAAAAGTAAATCCCAATACATCCTTAGATGATAGCTGTAATTTTCTCTTTCCCAATTCCTGGACTTTCTAGCTTGATATCTTCCTGGTACATTAACAGATTTTATTTTTATTTATTTATTTTTTTTGCTTATATGGAAAGCTACGTTCTAGTGATTTCAATTTTTCTGATCAAAGACATAGTAGTAGAGTATAAAATGTACATGATGTGTCAGAATAGCATGTGGAGTCCTGAATGACTTCATCATTTCTTTTAAAATCAATTCATGTTTTATTTTTGTTACATTGTAATAATTCCAGAAACTCTTGAAAATCTCTGAGTTTCAGGGTTCAAATGATTTTTTGATGCTTTTTATGCATAAAAAGACAGAACATATTGTTTGTTCACAGATGTTCCAAAGGAAAACAAACACAAAGAATTGATTTGTCATGTTCTTTATGTGATTCGTGTAAAATGTATTTTAAAAGTGTATCCTAAAATCTTTGTCATATCTTTTGCATAAATACATTTCTATGGATATTTTTTTCATAACTTTGAAAAGAAGTGGTACTCTGTAGTATGCTTTGCTAAAAATCCCGTATACTTATGCATATTACTAAATTATATGATCATCGCTTCACAGGGGTCCTCGACATACATTTTGGTTTTGTCTTAAATATATTTGCTTATGTAATCAAAAATTTGAGAATACGCAATATAGAAAGAGCAAGGAAATCATTTTGAAACAAATGGTTTTTAATAGAAAGGGGTTAGTCTATATTTGTTTAATCTACAAGTACATTCAGTCTGTATATTTAGGTTATTTTTGTATGAAATAAACACACATTTGAGCATTTTAGACAAATTGCAAATACTACTTTAAATAGTTTACAAAAATGATTAGATTCACTGTCAGCATGTTATTTCTTGTAAACATTTAAAAAAAGCAGAAAACAAACAATTTTATTTAAGTCATTTTTAATTGCAAATTAGAAGCATTGGACATTGGGAATATTTCACACAGGTGATTTAGCATAATTCTCACTAAGACAAATGAAGCATTATGATTTTACTCTTAAAGAAACCATTTCAAATTTCAATACGCAAGACATGTTTAGTCATGCAGTATATAGTTTATAGTTTACACTTGTTAAAAAGTAAATCGTATCTCTATGCAGGGTCAATGCTGCCATTTAATCTTTCAAACTTTCTATACTTTTGAATGAAAACCTGAAAATCTGTAGGTATCTTCCCCATACCTATCTATTTATGAACGAAAATATATAAAGCACCAGACTTGCTGTACTGCAACACTTAACAGTCATATCCACAATCTTGACCCTTTTCCCCTTAACCTTAGTTCAAAATATATATCATTCAACAGGTCTTTATCTATGCAGTGACTAGAAGATTTGTACGCGTACGGAAACCCAAGGTGTAACAGAGTTATTGTCATATAAACACTCTTGAATATTGTGCATTTGATTTACATTCCAATTCTTTCTAAAGAATGTGCACCTAATTTAAAAAAAAATACATTACAACATTACAAAATGATGAAGTTATTGTATTACAAGACTCATATCATTAATCTCAGTAGCTTATTTTTATCCAGGAGAAAAATGATCCAAAAATTCTTTAGAAATCTCGTATTCATACTTCATTTATGTACTTATGATGTGAACTTTGTAGGTTACAAATTATTGTCAAAGGTAGTTATCTCAATAATCTCATGCTTTGACCTTCACAAAGTGTCCCAAACAACAAAGTGTATACCTCCAACCAATTCATGTAGTTAGTATGAAGTATATGGGATGACAAAAAATATTCAAGATGTTATTAAATCACAGATTATGGGACACTTTAATCTTGATGGAGGATCCTATCGAGAACTATATTTAATTCAAAATTGGACATGATATATACACAAACAAAATGTATTTACAATTCTGGGAAAGCTAGCTTCTGAATATCTGTGTTATTTCTACGCGGTTATAGAAATAAGATAAAAAATAAAGGATTCGATTTATAAAAGTCATGCAGAACAACTGTCGTCAATTTGAACTTGACAAATCAAATGTTTTATTTAGATACTGTGAAGTATGTGAGAAATAATTGTTGAAGATCTGATACTATCAGAAAATCACATTTTCAATACTTTGATTTGATTCGATCTCAGTTTGTTAAATGACTACAATTTATTTATTGTTGCACATGACAGAATATGAAGGATATGAAGGAGAGAGGATCTAGAAAGATGCACAATCCTGGGTCCTTTCTTTCTCATCCTGTAAACCACAATTCATGATCATAAAGATTGATTTAGTCGGGAATCATATTTATTCTGGTGCTTTATAGAATTCTAAATATAGACAAAATGGGGTATAAATACAAGGTGTAACATCAGAATTTGACTTTTCAAAACTATGGGTAACACCTCCAGTAAAGAAAAGAGGAAAAGAAAAAGTAAAATTCACTTTGGAAAGAGAGTTCTTACTGAAAAAGATGTAGACAGAGATATACCAATTAAAATAAAAAGAGATGGCACTATTGAGATCATTTCTCAAGAAGAATATAACCGATTATCCATAGAAAAGGGTGACCCTAATAATGTCAGAGATTACTTGGACAGACCCTTGATTGCAGAATAAGCAAATGAAGAATGTAACCATTTATTACCAAAAAGATGATAAGAATTACCTGGATTACCCTGAAAGACCTTTGACTATAGAAGAAGTCAAGTTTATAGATGATAAGAGAAAACAGTTGTCAGAGAAAAAAGATTGTTAAAGACATTATTTTTAGTCCACAGAACCATTGGTGATATTATGGCACAAAACTGCATGAAACAATACATGTTTCAATTATTATGTTGCAAAAAAAAGAGCATGAAAAAGTGGTTTTGAAAAAATTCCTATAACATTTACTCCAGATGAGAAAAAGTATATCATGTTGTCTATATATAGTAAAAAAAAGCACAATTACCTTATTAATATCACAAAACAAAATAATTAATTAGAGTAATTATTTAGACGATAAAAGTCTTTTTTATTAACAGCAGATTCAATTTTGTTAAATACCTGTCAGTACAGTATAGTATTCAAAAACTAATACAAACATGTACAACATGTAGTCCTACATTTTTTGAAAAGTTCATTACTAAGAAACAAAAGTGAAAAGGAAACTATAAGTATGCCATATCACAAATAATTGGAATCAAAACAAATGTTATTGTCGTAAGATAAATCTTTTGTTAATTCTTACTTTTCTCTTATTATATTCCTAATATTTCTTTCCTGACCATTTAGTAAGTCTGAATTTCAGTGTGACCAACATTAAGGATAGAATTATGAGACCAGATCATAACTCATGCAAAGGACGTATTGAAATTCCGAGGATCCCTTCAATAGTTTATTTAAGGCTGTTGATATAGGAATGTTAGAGACATCAGATCACATTAAGTAGTACACAGTAAATAAAACCATTAACCATTGTTAAATGCAAAGATGACCTTCATAGGAAATGTAAACAAAAACAAGACAAGCCAGATATTCAACTATATATGCCCTATGAATTTATGAATCTAAAATCCAGTGAAACAACACCTCTGCTGATCCTAGAAAATCATTTTGATTTATGCTTGATTTTAAAGATATACACAATCAACCCCATTTTAAGTTGTAAATGAAACAGTTATTTACAGAAACTGAATGATTGTAAGAAATACCATGTATTTAACCAAAATTTAGCAAACATTTTTCTTATTTATATTTTATCATAGAATGCCCTTTCATAGAAATATTAAATGCACTCTGGGTAACATGCAGAATATACATCACATGAACTGAGGATAAATACCACATTTACATTCATCGATATAAACAGAACTAAATTTACATAACCAATTATTCTTCTAAATTACTGATGCCACCATTAGTTTGTCAGAATACTCAGGGTGATTAAATCATGTACATTTACTTATAATGTACTCAATATATATTTCACATGTAGATTTTTGAAATCACTGACCATACATAATTATATATACATGTATAAACATGAGGGTTAAAAAAAGGGGGCACACATGTTTATAAATTGACAGAGATTCTCAGATTGAGTTTTTCCCACTTTCACTGGGCCACTGTTACACTAGAATGTTAAAGTATGAATGACATATAAAACAAGAGATTCAGCATGTTTCATAAAAAAAGATCTAAGAGATAAGATTCATTGGCATATTATGATCTGAGTGATTATCTCCATATCCTTCATTTGGTCACTGTGATTAAAGATTCATAGAAATATTAGAAATAACAACTGGGAATGTCACTTTAGTTGTTGTAAAAGCATGTATCAGAATTTGGATTTTATAAGATATGCTATGAGGCTGCTCATAACAATATTCAGAATACTGATCCAACAAAAGGAATGTGAGATAATATATCAAAACTCATGCAAATGGATTTATGAGCATTTTGAAGATTTCATAATCCTAGTGTATTTTAGGGTAAGCATGGCAGTGTTTATATAATGTTATAAACATTAGCTATATAACGCAGTCATCATGGATAAATACAAAGATGACCTTCAAAGAAAATGTATAAACAAAAATATACTACATAAATATATATCAGATAACCATGTTTATACTCAGTATAGTACTTAATATTCATTAGATAATCCAACATTAATACTAATGAAATAATTAATGTCTAGCCTGATCCAGGATTTAGCTGTTCAGAACTTTCTTTTAAGAAAAATGGTTGAAAATCAGTTTAAGCACTGAAATCCATACAGTTAGTTACATGAAGTCTCCAGGGTTGTGAAAGTCTGTGTAATTGTGTCATAATAAGCTGCCACCGAGGCTGTGGAGGATTAACATGACGTCATAATCAAGATTTGAATCGCTGCCAAGTCTTTGACGTCACAATACATAGGCAGCTCGCTGACAAGACTATGAGTACAGTTTAAAATAGTTCAACACCCTCCAGCAGACCAGGTGTCCTTGAGTGGGAAACGCCTGCCGAGAAGGTACAGGTTAACACGTGCGGACCAGGTGTCCTTTTTGGAGGGAAACAAGCCCAGAATGTGACAAGGTAAAAACCACCTGGCCAGCGCGTGAGTGGGGTAAAAAGCAGGGTTTAGAGTGTTTTTAAGCATGGCACACGCAAAGATGAATAGCAATTCTAATTATGTGACAGCTGAGGGCTATCTAAAAGCTCCATTACCTACCAGGCCTGAGAGTCAGGATGCTGTGGGTCTGCAGGTAGGAATGTTTAATTTGCCTGAAACCATGAATAAAGAAGATATGGCCATCTTGACCACCAGATTAGAGGGCATAGTGAACACACTGAATAAGATGCAAGAGAAACAAGATCAATTTGGAGAGAGTGTCGCGAGTGACTTGGGTTACTTAAAAAGTGAAGTAGACCGGATGGATTACAGAGTCAAGAAGTTACAAGGGACCCAGGATCAAGGAGGAGAGACCTCAGAAGTTCCAAAGAAAACCAGAGAGTACAGTCCCTGTTACATCTGTAAAGAGTTGGGGCACTGGGCACTGGGCACCTGCTTGTCCCAAGAAAAACTTGTGCTACAAATGTGGACGATTCGGACATTGGGCTAATGAGTATGACCAAAAGGACGAGAAGACCTATCCGCCCCAGGAGAAAAAACCAAAGGATAACAGACCTGCGAGCCAGCCTTAGAAAAGAAAACAGACGGGAGACACCAAGAAGCCAGTGAAAGTCCAGAAGATTGATTGATTGATTGCATATTGTTTACATCCCACTCGAGAATTTTTTACTCATATGGAGTCGTCACCGTATGCTGGTGAAGGGGTTCAAATTTTTACCTTTTCTCGGCACTCAGGGCCATTGAGCAGTGAGGGATCTTTATCGTGCCAAAGCCTGCCGCTGACACGGGGCCACGGTTTTTGAGGTCTCATCCGAAGGACCCGCATCTTTCACTTCAAAATTCTGAGCGCATGGCGAAGGAACAGTTGCTACCCATTTTATCGACTGGGTCAGTTGCGGCCGAGATACGAACTCACGACCTCCCGATCACGGAGCGAGCGCTCTACCGACTGAGCTACCGTGAACGGTGAAAGTCCAGAAGAAGAATTGACTTTGTTCTTAGTTTGAATAAACTTGTTCAAACTTTAAACTTGTGTTCTTTGGTTTTTTTATGTCTATCCGATTTTTAAAGGGTACAACAAGGTTTTTAGGCCGGCTTTTATTCCTCTTGGGTGGTGCACTCCCTTGACTCACCTAGCCACCAGATGTTTTCTTCCACCCAGTTGTTTGAGTTGACCTATCTGGTCCCCAATGTCCTAGATATTGATCCACCTATTTAGACAAGTATTTTCTACCAGCTAACTATCTAATAATAAGGGACTAAAGTTTTGAATAAAGAATATTTTCTATATTAAAATATATCAAATAAATGCGATTTTCCAAACAGACTACAATTATGTTAGCTTTTAAAAGCTTGCAATCTGAGTACAGATATGAGCCAACAATCCGTAGAAAGTGTTTTTACTCTCTTATTAAATGGTAAAAACTTTTTATACCCCCCGCTTGAAAAGCGGGAGGGTATATAGTAATCGGTATTTCCGTCCGTCTGTACGTCTGTCCGTCCGTCCGTCTGTCTGTCCGTCCGTCCGTCCGTCCGTCTGTTACGCTTTGGGGTACCCATCTCTTATCCGCAACTCCTCTTATGCCACTGAAGGGAATTTAATGAAACTTTCACAGAATCTTTATTACGTATTGCCATTGTGCACCTCCTATTTTACTTTTTGATCTGACATATATTTTGGATTTTCCAGAGCAAAACATGGATACTACCAATATATTCATATGGGAGGCGGGGGGTATCATTTAGTGAGCTCATCGCTCACAGTACCTCTAGTTGTTTTTGTACCATTTTGTATATCTCTATGACGTCTTTACCATATGTGAAAATAAGAGAAATTGAAATATAGGGCGCATAAGAAAATAACTTAAAGTGACAATTAGGCGCATCTCTTCAAAAACAGACTTGTTAAATTTTCCATAGGATTTGGAACTTTTTTTATACTTATAAATGTATACATAACAAATTTCATGAGTAAATAATTCTGATTATTTCATTAAAATTAATAATTATTTATGGACATTAATATATACATCGCAACGTGTTCGAGGTTCCACATTCCATGCTACACACGCATGCGTATAGTTTTCATAAATAAAACAGCATGGTAAGAGAGGGAAGCACGGTAGGCCTGCTACATTGACAAAGCCGACTAAAACAAAACACAAAATAGGGCATAAAATTAAAAAGCAACTTTTCTGACAAAAATTTAGTTGGGAGATAAATATAATCATTGGAAGAAGAAAAAACGGGATCTCGGCGACATTCACGTCGGGCTCGCGAAGGTTCTACTCTACAGGTTTGTTGATACATGCTATCGTTTTTTGTATCTCCATGGTTTTCAAAGAAAAAAAAAAAGATCAGTGTAAACTCAACATAAAAATGCACTTACGACAGATAAAAATTATTGCCATTTGAAGTGCAAATTGTATTGGAGCTGCAGAAAGATATTTTGACATTTTGCCGCGACGACGTATGATTGGTGGATTTTCTTTTTCTGCACCCCAATATACAAAACTTCAACATTTGTACCTAATCATGTTAAATTTGTCTGAATGCAGACTAAAATGTTAACTATTGATTTACCGGAGAGTTAAGATATTTTGATTCTGAGGATTGCTTTTACCTAATATTCCATTTTTATAATTGTAAACCCCTCATTGTATGCACGTGCCATTTTAGAATTCAGATGGTACAAGTAAAAAGATCTAATTTGTACGACCCTTGATTTTCGGCAGATTCTAATTACGTTAATTTTGAAAGAGGTGCGAATATTTAATTTTCTCAAAGTGCTTACTTCAACTTTTTACCTTATTCCTGAATGATATATTGGGTAAATTTGAATGAAAAAGCACACGTTTTGCAGCCGTATTGTCGCTTTAAATATACTAAAAATTAAAAACAAAAATAGACAAAATCGGTTTAGCCAAAATCCATTTTTGGTGTAGTATTTGCATAAATTTAGTAATATTATCTTATAAACCTTACGAGGGCTATCAAAAAGTTCGTGGACTAGCGCAATAAAATAAAAACCGCTTTAGGTATAATGAATGAATTTTAAAATATTAAGTTATCATTATAACTTCTATCTATATAATAAATCACAATTCATAAATTTTATTTTTTAATAAATTAGTAATGTTTTTGTAAGCAATGGTCTGTTCATGCGGTGCAACCTCGAAAACGACATTTTTTCGACCTAATTGTAATTAAGACAAACTATTGTAATATGAACATTTAACATCCATTTAACACATCAGGTATGTGTTGGGACACTATTGTTCCATAAAAAATTAAATTTTTATCTCATTCTGAAATTTCTATGAGATTTTATCGTAGATTTTACATGGAGTATCCAAACAAATATTGCCTTGAAAAAAAAAAGTCAAAAGGGGGAGGGGTTTCCTTTTCCAACTTTCAATAACGTTTTACCCCTAGAAAAACTGGTATACACCTAAGAAATGTTTAAACTGTCTACGGAGAAATAATGTGCATCCAGATTATTCGTTTTTAATGCCAAAATAGATTCAGAGAAAAAAGGAATGCACAATTGATGTCGATTTGTAGTCAAGGTGTGGAAAATCAATCACATCAAAAAAATGACGTTGATCATGTGTTGTAGATATTGAACTCCAAAAAAGCATAATGTGCTGGCACAATCAAGCGAGGATCTCTGCTATTGTATAAATCTTATTTGTAACAGTATATGCATTGAAACCGCTGTTCATTGCAAAGTCATATAGACAAGACGGATTGAAACCCTTCCTCAGCTCAAGGGAATCTCATCAAAATAAGTGTATGAGGTAGAAGAAGCAGGCATTGAAAAACAATGACGTCGGACGTCATGAAACTAAACGGCGACAGCGCCGGGGGATGATATAATGTCGTTTTTATTTCATAATAAGTTGGGAAATAATTAACGTATCAAGCTAAAATTTTCAACATTTCTTTATTATTTGTTGTTTTAGGTACCTTCAAAATTTTGTAAGCTAAAACTACATAGTACTAATTTTAAAGCCTCTGTCCACAAACGTTTTGATATCTCCTCGTATATGGTAAATTTTATGCAAAAAGAAACCGTATCGCATGATTTGATTCAGTCATTTTTATCTTAATGTCTAAGGAAAAGGTAATGACCTTGACCTGACCTTGACTCTAATATCAAACGGTCAAAATGTATCTAACTGATACCGTCTTTTAATAATATTGTCTTCTTGATTCTGCGAAAATTTCATTAAATTTCAAATACGAGGGTTGTCCCAAAAAGTCGTAGACAGGGAAAACAGTTCTGTTTCTCTTTGCTTTATTGAATTTCTTTCCTTGTCATAGCAAAGAGTAACATTTTATGATCATGCACATCAAGTTTCATGATGATATCACATCTTATAAGAAAATTATGAAAAAATAAACATAGAATATAAGTGTACACCAGCGCACGAAAGCAAGCGTAAATTACGTCTCATAACGTCATGATCTCTGTCTGCTTCACTCGCGGGTACTGTATTAACATTCAATAATTTTTTTTAAGTGATAGACCACTCTTTATTAAGGGATATATTTTAGAAATTCACTACTGTCCGTTTGTTTTTTACTTGCTTTTCAAGCACATTCAAATTTCAGTCGAAATTTTGTCGAAAGATCGTCTTACATTGTAGGCAGCAGAGAATACAAATTGTTTGACGTCGTTCGCGGTCCAGATTGTTCCGAATTTCTGCGTTTATCACACCATACGCTTCTTCTTACATGCCGTAATTAAATATTTTCGGTACAGAAGAAAAACTCTCATTGAATATCATGCAATTTAAAAATAATGTCTTTATTAAAATCTGCTGTAAAATGTCACTTCTGTACTCTTTTTTCCCGTCTCTGATGTATATTAACCATCTCCAACACAATTTATTACAATTCCGTGCGCTGACTACGCGTTTGATGACGTCATTTTCATCATACTCAATTTCAACGATACTATGAAAATCATGACACCGATCGTCTGTTTCTAATGATATTTATATGAAATTTTGACATATAATTCAGATTTTGATTCTGGTTTCAGTTATTTCAATTTGAGTACAATGTATTACATAGTACTAAAGAAATGAAAGCAAATGTAACAGCTATATGCGTAAATTATTCCGAATTTTGTCCGTGCGCCGACAGGCCTTATCGGCTTTCATATAAATCGTCCTAATATTAATAATATGAAACATGTCTATTTAAAAATTCACAATTTTAAAGAACATTGACTATTTTATGTCTATGCAAAATTTGGTAAGTAATGGTTGCATGTTTAAAAAAATATAAACATTGTCTACGACTTTTTGGGACAACCCTCGTACAAGAAAAACATTTTTCTGTTAAAAGAATCCTACCTTAAAGAAACTTTGTTTTAATTACAAAAATATCAAAATTAAGAAATTACAGGTTAAAAAAATTAATTAAAATGTTATAGAACTGATTTTTAAAACGATTTTAACTAATAGATTGGCGTCGGAATAGTGTGTTTTTGACTCTACGATAAATTGACGCATTTTAAGATGGGGTTATAAAAATGTTAAGTAAGAAAAAAAATTAGTAAATATATACTTTTGAAATTTAATATATATAATTTTTAGGACCTCTCAATCATTTTCGTCATTTTTTGTATAAATCAATTGTAACTGTCATATTTTGTAATACGCAATAAAAATCAGGAAAATTACATTTATTTTGACATTTTGAGATGTGCGAAAAATAGGCAATTATTTTCTTACTGAATCCTATAGTATTTTGAGGCATTCCCTTATTAAGAACCTGCACGGTAGATTTTCCCTAAACTTGATATTAACACTGAAGTCAATATCCAATGTATTACATATTGAATAAGAATTAAAGAGATTCTCTATTGTAGCTTTCCTACAAGAAAACCCCAGTCGGCTCCTATAATTCAAATGCTTACTGACGTTTCTCAAACTAGTTGCTAGAGTATTATTTACAAACTTTAAACTTCTACGAAATTTTCCGATTACCCGGTCACAAGAAGAAGTGCATGACATGTCTAACCGATCTTACTGGGGATGTTTTTTCCTCCATGTAACCCGATCTCGCCTCTGACGTTTCTAGAGGTCCGTGTTTCCCCTGTTTTCCGTTTGAATATATTGTTTAAATGAACTTTGAGCTTGGATACTTTTCGTTATTCGAAAATTGTACACTCATACAGAGGTGTCAACACATACAAATGAAAGGCTTCAAATTTAGAACATTACTTGGCCCTTAGAAAATAGTGAGGAATCTTTTTCGTTGTAACGCCTGCCGTGATATAGAGCCTCGGTTTTTATGATCTCATCCCACATTCACTTTCAAGTGCCATGTTCCTGGCGATGGAATAGTTGCTTCCTTTTTTGACATGTCAGCAAAGACCGGGATTCTAGCCCACGACCCTCTGATTACAGATGTAGCGCTCTACCAACTGAGCATTCATGACTGTAAAAAATAAAAAAAAAATCTGGAAAAATGCACACAAATGTGCAAGATCAGAGAAGACTTTTCGCTGTATAAAACAAATTGAATATATATATCCATTGAAATTTTTTAAAGATTAAATATACAAGCATTTCATTTCAGATCCAGCTTGTTTACAAAATGGCGATAAAAAGACAGCGTAAGTAAAACATATTGGATTTAAAGACTTTAGAGAAAGGTGTCATAAACGTACATGTAAGATTACAAATACTAGCGATACTAAACAGAAGTATACTATTCATATTCGTCTCCCAACAATCTATTGAAATTCTCATGGACAGCAATCGCGCCCCGTTATTAGCAGACCTATTTTTGTATTTATAGGAAGCAGAAATTGATACCACAGAGTCTGACTCATGTATTTTATACTTGGATATTTTACTTGAATAAAGACGTTAATGATAGTCTAACAACCAAGCTATATGATAAACGTGATGACTTTAACTTTTCTGTCGTTAACTTCCCTTACTTATGCAGCAATAAACCTTCATCACCTGCATACGAAGTATATCTAAGTTGATTCGTTGCGCAAGAGCATGCTGTACTTATGAACAATTTCTAAAACGAGGTAAATTATTGACAAGCAAGTCGATGAAACAAAAATATCAGCATTCTCGTATAAATTATTAATTTCGTAAGTTCTATGGTCGATAAAATGACCTTGTCAGCAAATACAATTTATCAAATGCTGACTGACGTTTTTCATACCAATTGTTAGTCCATTATTTGTACACTGAATTGACGACGGATTTTCCAGTTATTTCCTGATCATAACAAGAAGCACACGGCGGGTGTGACCGATCAGCAGGGGATCATATCTTTGATCGATGTTTCGGAGGTCTGTGTTAGCTCTGCTCCTATTTTGTATTGTTTTATGGACTTTAAGATTGAATATTGTTCCTTATGTCCATATCCTTCTTGAAAAAGTATTTAATCAAATAACCCTTTAATTACATTATTTACAATTATTTCTTGATTAAAACAATGAAGCAAAAGGGAGATAACTTTTCATTATGTTTTAGAAGCTTTCGTCAATATTGAGATCGGTGATTGATGAAATTAATTTGCAATTTTCGCTTTTTAATCGGTTGTCACAACTTAATTCATTTATATCATGTATGTCAAGTTTTTATTGAATAATTCAGTGATGATATTTTATGAAATGAATAATCGATAGTTGTTTTCAGTTTCATTAAAATTTGCCATAACTTAGATCCGCAAACCTGAAACGCAGCCATACTCACGTTGATGCTATTTCATGGCTGTTTACAGAAAATTGAAGTAGACTTTTAATCTAATGTACGATACTGACTATCCGAGTGAAATCTAAAAGAAAGTATGGTGCACCCGTTTTCGAGTTTTTTTGCAAAACATATTAATTTATAAGTATAGATCCCTTCAACACCTGCATACAGAGTGTATATATTTCAGTTGATTCGATACTCAAGAGCATGCTCTACGTATGAACAGTTTCTAAAACGAGGTAAATTATGGACAAGCAAGTTGATGAAACAGGAATATCAGCATTCTTGTTACGTGTATTTGTGTTTATTTGTAAACTTCATTGACCTTTGAAACTTTTTTTTACGTTTCTTTGGTATTTTACTTACCTGCATTAGAAGAAAATACACATTTTTTTCGTTTCTGAGTGCTGTATAGCATGTGTCCGTCTACACTGATTATAAAAGATTACAATGAACAGTGACAAAATGAGCGGCTTATATACTACTAGCAACATTAGTGCACATTTTTTGAATACACATGCTCGGTTTCATTATCGGGCATTCAGGGAGAACTACTGTGAATACATATCATTGAATAAAAGAATATTCACATGTAAATATTCTACACTTTAAGTTTTCATAAAGAGAGGATAATTCAATTTTCCCAAAATTACTACAAAACGTAAATCATTCGCAGAATATAATGTGTAAAAATAAAAAAAACTGAGCAAGTGATTTGAGATAATTTGGCAATTAAAAAAACTTCAATAGCAAAAAAACTGAAAGATTCAGAAGATGACATCACAACATTTGACTCTTGATATGTCCATGACCTTTCTAGTATCTAAAGAATGGAGACTTCTTATATACAAACCAAATGTTAGCTCTCTACTATTTATCGAACAAAAGTTTCATAGTATTTAATAACAGACTGTTACGTGCTTGTTTATTGCATTTAATTAGTGCAAACACATTCTCGAAATTATTCTTTTTTTAAATCCACTAGTATTTTGTATTTTGAACAAAGTTCCAATTAATCAAGAACTGCATAAGATTAACTCCAGTATTAACATTATATCAGCCTTCGTGTTTCTGTATTCATTGCAGTAATTTCACTTCAAACGAGCAGCAGTCAGCAGGTACAATGTCCGTACTTGTTATCATCTTACCCATATTATTAATTACATTGCTTCTAATAATATTTGGAATCATCTGTCTATGGAAAAGAAGGAAAAGCAAAGGTATATATGTTGTTCGTTATCTTCACGTTTTCAAACTGACCGCTCTGTACCATTGGCTTATACATTCAGCTCTTGTTGGCTTTTGTTTGTAACAGTATAGAGTACAAGACAGTGTTATTAAATTTCAGCCCTACAATGTAATATGTGTCCTTTAAGATAAATATTTCTAAAATGATCTAGATCAATTAGTTTAATTAAAACTAGTCTTTGTATCTAGTATATAATATATTAAGGTCTAGTATTCTAGCATTTTTCATAAAGACATCTAACTAATATAACTTCTATTTTTTTTAAAGCAGAAAAGTCAAGGGAGGCTGAATGTGAAGAAAAGTTGCCATTGTTGCAAAGACATGAAATCCTTATCGGTAAATCACTTTTTTAACATCTTCTTTAAACTTTCTTAGTCTAAGAGTTTTCAAAGAAGTCGAGTCATCACGTTTAATGATTCAAGTGAGTGTTCCTTCGCAACTATATCGGACGAGTAAGGGATATTTCCATATTCCTTTTTATTAATTTTTTTAAATTTCATTTAATTATTCTTGTTACAGAATCTGAAAAAATCGAAAAGTATTTAAATGGTGATGTTTTTGTAAATACCGAGAAGTATGAAGAAGCAATCGGTGTATTCGAAACAAAAGGATGGGTCACACTTGTTGGACCCCCTGGTTCCGGTAAGACTATGACTGCCATTAAACTTGGAAGAGATAACTCCGCTTCGGGAAATAAAAGTATTCCGTTTTGTCAAAATATACATGATGTACCTAAATTCGTAAATGAAAAAGAAGAGCCTTGTATTATAATGGACAACCTTATAGAACACTCGTATATGAATCACTCCTCAAAACTGTTGCAGGACATATCCACGTTTAATGACGTATTTGATAAATATATAAAAAACGGTTTGGTACATGTAATAATCACCATTGGAAAAGAAGCATGGAATGAATTAAAAGATTTTCTTGGATCTCACATTGAACTCTTTAAATCCGGAATAGTGGAGGGAATAGGCGAGAGGTTTAATGAAGACGAAACAGAATCAATGATAGCACATCATTTAAGGATAAATAAAAATAACGAAAAAACTAGCACTGTCAACAATATTGTCATCAATATCAATGTGGATTCCATATTCTCATTGCCGATTTCTATTGACTTATTGTGCGCAAATAGAACCTTGCTTGGAGAGCAGAAAGACTCTAAACCTGTTAAATTCAAATACCGAATGGAAATGTATTTAAAAAACTGGAGAGATTCTGATGACGAAGTTGATAAGAAAAGTTTTTGTTTTGTTTTCTTTGTTGCCTTGTGTGGAGGTATTTTGTCAATGGATGATTTTGAGAGCGATTCCAAAAAGCACATTTATATCAATGTATGTAAAGCATTTAACGTGGAACCTTATGCGCGAAACGAAATTGAGAGCATGATATCGATGGAAGGAAACCGTCGTGTCCCTGGATTTCTTTATCTTATGTCAGAGACTCCTAATAGAACGTACGGTTTTCATCATGAATCTCTTCTTGACTTCTTTCTGGCCACTTTATGTAAAGATGAACACCAGCCACTTTTTATTGAAAATGCAAACATTGCATACATCATGAGGAAATGTAAACTGTCTAATTATTATTATGAGAGTTCTTTATCTTACGTACGTAAAATTCTTAAATATTGGCATCTAGAAGATAGATTAGAAATACAGGACAATCATATTGGGAAGTTGCTGGACAGAATCATCAGAGAAATTAAACAAGGAACTATGACTCTGGACTGGAAAGATCATATTTTCATGGAGCATGTATCTTTTAAAAGAGAATGGCGAAAAAAATAAAATTCTTATCTGTGTAGCTTAATGGTGATAATAGCTCCAGAAATGATATATCTGACATTAAAATATTAAGTGATTTTAACAAAGACTAATCTTAGCAAGTCTTTTCACAATCTTTCCGAAGTCTAACGGATACTAGTTTCGCCCCGTTATTTGCAGACTTGTATTTCTGTATTCTGTATATATTCGTTTTGTTAATGAAAAATGGTTATTTCAATTCTTAATCTGATACGATATTTACCAGTGAACTAAACTTGAAATAAAAGATACCACCAAAGTCTGACACAACTGTTTTATACTTTGATATTTTACTTGAAAAAGACGTTGAAGGTAGTCTAACAACTTTTTCTATGATGAACGTAATGATTTTTCAATCGCCAAACTTCTTTGATTTATATACTTGCATCATCTTCATACGGGGTTTATATCTCGGTTGATTCGATACACAAGAGCATGCTCTACGTATGAACAATGTCTAAAACGAGGTAATTTATTGACAAGCAACTTGATGAAACAAGAATATCAATAGTCTTGTTTAAAGTCATCATTCGTAAGTTCTATGGTCGATACAATGACCTTGTCAGCAAATACAATTTATCATTTAGTCAAATGCTGGATGACGTTAGTCCATTGTTTATACACTGAATTGACGACGGATTTTTTCCGTTATTTCCTGATCATGACAAGGAGCACAAAACGGCTGTGACCGGTCAGCAGGGGATCACTCCTCCATGGCACCTGTTCCAACCTCTGATGTTTTGGAGGTCCATGTTTGCTCTGCTCCTATTTTGAATTGTTTTATGGACTTTGATATTGAAAATCCGAATGTTCTATGCATGAGACTAAAATTACACTTGAAAATAGTTTAAAAGAATACAAAGTTAAGAATAGTAGACCTTATTTCAGTTTTCATGCTACGTTGAATGCTCTTGCCTGTATCTTCCTGTTTTGCTGTTGTAGTTGACATCAATGAAATAAGATATCATAAGGATACAAGACAAAAATGCTACGTATTATTGAGGTTAGAAATTTTTGTAACTGCATTCAGAAATATATTGACTCTATGCTTTTTGTTATGTGTTAAGCCATCGTGATAGTTTCCATCAGGCTACAACTCCGTAAGACACCATGAAATTTCTGTGTTTTTATTGTTCACATTTATTTTGATTACTACTAGATTACTAGATTTATAAGACTGACCACTGTTCGTTATCTTTATCTTCAAATCTTAACTTTTTAAAAAAATTGTAGTTAAAATGTTAAAACTGACGTTTTAATAAATATCAGGAAAGCGAAAAGGTATACGTTATAAATTTGGATGTATAAAATATTTAAATTTGATTTCTTTCATTATTAGATTATCTTATTATGTGTGCCGTCTTAGATAAGAAAAAATAAGACGCAATTAACTGCTTCAAGAAAGTAATAAGTTTTCTTTAAAAAGAAATTATTGATAAGTGAGATCAGTTCAATGACATATTATAATTTTGCAACAAAGCCTTTGTAAGAAATGAAATATAATTTCATTTCAATGTGCTTTGTTAATGAAATTCTTAAAGTCAACATTTTAAGTAGAACTAATACAACGATTCTTCATAGAACATATTTGTTCATTAAATTATGTAACCTAATTTATATTCAAAACGAGAAATGATTGGTATGAAGAAGTTTCAGCGGTCTGTAAAGTTCGTGGACAAGCTAAAAATTAAAATAAAAGTTGTGTCATTGATATATATCTTTAGCAGGTTTTTAATCCTTTACTAAATGTGACTTTAAAAATGTAAAATTATATTCAATTTCAAATTTTAAATAACAGAATGGCATCTTAACTAGACTTGGAATGGAGACCCGTAGCATCGCAAAATTTTAATCGAAAAGTTATCACTTTATAAAGGTCATTTTTATATTCCTAAAATTCCGCAGAAATCTGGATAATTTTTACATTATGAGGTTGACAGAAGTTATCACGTCAAGTCTGCAAAATCTGAACGTTCAAATTTTTGAAAGGCTGAGCAATCAAGGTTAGAACATATTAAAACAGGTTCGGCATTGTTCATAAAAGGCACGTTTTCGGAATAGATGGAGCAGAGAGAAGTGTTAAAATTCTGCGTAGACATCGGGAAAACACCTACAGAGACCCATAAATTATGTGAACAATCGGGAAAACATATAGTAATAGAAGCCGTTCTTTAGTATTTAAGTGGCATATAATATTTTCGGGCGGAAGGAACAGTTTACAGGATGACATGCGTGAAGGAAAATCATCATTCAGAGAATGCAGTGCTGTAAAAATTGTATCTCGTAACTTGACTTTGCCGCCGTATTTCCGTAAATACACAAACTCTGACCACATAAAACACAAACAATATGTAACCCATTACCCATGGACACAAACTCTGACCACATAAAACACAGACAATATGTAACCCATTGTTCATGGACACAAACTCTGACCACATAAAACACAAACAATGTGTAACCCATTACCCATGGACACAAACTCTGACCACATAAAACACAGACAATATGTAACCCATTGTTCATGGACACAAACTCTGACCACATAAAACATAGACAATATGTAACCCTTTACCCATGGACACAAACTCTGACAACCACATAAAACACAAACAATGTGTAACCCATTACCCATGGACACAAACTCTGACAACATAAAACACAGACAATATGTAACCCATTGTTCATGGACACAAACTCTGACCACATAAAACACAAACAATGTGTAACCCATTACCCATGGACACAAACTCTGACCACATAAAACACAGACAATATGTAACCCATTGTTCCTTGACAAAACTCTGACCACATAAAACACAGACAATGTGTAACCCATGACCCATGGACACAAACTCTGACCACATGAAAACACACAATATGTAACCCATAAAAACCCATAAAACTCATAAAAGGGACGTTTTCGGAATAGATGGAGCAGAGAGAAGTGTTAAAATTCTGCGTAGACATCGGGAAAACACCTACAGAGACCCATAAATTATGTGAACAATGGGGAAAACATAGTAATAGAAGCCGTTCTTTAGTATTTAAGTGGCATATAATATTTTCGGGCGGAAGGAACAGTTTACAGGATGACATGCGTGAAGGAAAATCATCATTCAGAGAATGCAGTGCTGTAAAAATTGTATCTCGTAACTTGATTTTGCCGCCGTATTTCCGTAAATACACAAACTCTGACCACATAAAACACAAACAATGTGTAACCCATTACCCATGGACTCAAACTCCGACCACATAAAACATAGACAATATGTAACCCACTGTTCTTGGACAAAACTCTGACCACATAAAACACAGACAATGTGTAACACATGACCCATGGACACAAACTCCGACCACATAAAACATAGACAATATGTAACCCACTGTTCTTGGACAAAACTCTGACCACATAAAACACAGACAATGTGTAACCCATTACCCATGGACACAAACTCTGACCACATAAAACACAAACAATGTGTAACCCATTACCCATGGACACAAACTATGACCACATAAAACACAGACAATATGTAACCCATTGTTCATGGACACAAACTCTGACCACATAAAACACAGACAATATGTAACCCTTTGTTCATGGACACAAACTCTGACCACTTAAAACACAAACAATGTGTAACCCATGACCCATGGACACAAACTCTGACCACATAAAACACAGACAATATGTAACCCACTGTTCATGGACACAAATTCTGACCACATAAAACATAGACAATATGTTACCAATTTTTCTTTGACACATACTCTAACCACATAAAACATAGACAATATGTTACCCATTGTTCTTGGACACAAACTCTGACCACATAAAACACAGACAATATGTAACCCACTGTTCATGGACACAAACTCTGACCACATGAAACACAGACAATATATTACCTATTGTTCATGGACACAAACTCTGACCACATAAAACATAGACAATGTGTAACCCACTGTTCATGGACACAAACTATGACCACATAAAACACAGACAATATGTAACCCATTGTTCATGGACACAAACTCTGACCACATAAAACACAGACAATATGTAACCCTTTGTTCATGGACACAAACTCTGACCACTTAAAACACAAACAATGTGTAACCCATGACCCATGGACACAAACTCTGACCACATAAAACACAGACAATATGTAACCCACTGTTCATGGACACAAATTCTGACCACATAAAACATAGACAATATGTTACCAATTTTTCTTTGACACATACTCTAACCACATAAAACATAGACAATATGTTACCCATTGTTCTTGGACACAAACTCTGACCACATAAAACACAGACAATATGTAACCCACTGTTCATGGACACAAACTCTGACCACATGAAACACAGACAATATATTACCTATTGTTCATGGACAAAACTCTGACCACATAAAACACAAACAATATGTAACCCATTACCCATGGACACAAACTCTGACAACATAAAACATAGACAATGTGTAACCCATTGTTCATGGACAAAACTCTGACCACATAAAACACAAACGCTGTGTAACCCCATTACCCATGGCTAAAAACTCTGACCACATAAAACACAAACAATGTGTAACCCCATTACCCATGGCTAAAAAGTCTGAGCACATAAAACAAAGACAATGTGTAACCCATTACCCATGGACACAAACTCTGACCACATAAAACACAGACAATATGTAACCCACTGTTCATGGACAAAACTCTGACCACATAAAACACAGACAATATGTAACCCATTGTTCATGGACACAAACTCTGACCACATAAAACACAGACAATATGTAACCCACTGTTTATGGACAAAACTCTGACCACATAAAACACAGACAATATGTAACCCATTGTTCATGGACACAAACTCTGACCACATAAAACACAGACAATATGTAACCCAGTGTTCATGGACAAAACTCTGACCACATAAAACACAGACAATATGTAACCCATTGTTCATGGACACAAATTCTGACCACATAAAACATAGACAATATGTTACCAATTCTTCTTTGACACATACTCTAACCACATAAAACACAGACAATATGTAACCCATTGTTCATGGACACAAACTCTGACTACATAAAACACAGACAATATGTAACCCAATGTTCATGGACAAAACTCTGACCACATAAAACACAAACAATGTGTAACCCATTACCCATGGACACAAACTCTGACAACATAAAACACAGATAACATGTTACCCATTGTTCTTGGACAAAACTCTGACCACATAAAACACAAACACTGTGTAACCCCATTACCCATGGCTAAAAACTCTGACCACATAAAACACAAACAATAGGTAACCCCATTACCCATGGCTAGAAAGTCTGAGCACATAAAACAAAGACAATGTGTAACCCATTACCCGTGGACAAAACTCTGACCACATAAAACACAGACAGTGTGTTACCCATTGTTCATGGACAAAACTCTTACCACATAAAACATAGACAATGTATAACCAATTACTCATGGACACAAACTCTGACCACATAAAATATAGACAATATGTAACCCATTGTTCATGGACACAAACTCTGACAACCACATAAAACACAGACAATATGTAACCCATTTCCCATGGACACAAACTCTGACCACATAAAACATAGACAATGTGTAACCCATTACCCATGGACACAAACTCTGACAACCACATAAAACACAAACAATGTGTAACCCATTACCCATGGACACAAACTCTGACCACATAAAACACAGACAATATGTAACCCACTGTTCATGGACACAAACTCTGACCACATAAAACACAGACAATATGTAACCCATTTCCCATGGACACAAACTCTGACCACATAAAACATAGACAATATGTAACCCTTTACCCATGGACACAAACTCTGAAAACCACATAAAACACAAACAATGTGTAACCCATTACCCATGGACACAAACTCTGACAACATAAAACACAGACAATATGTAACCCATTGTTCATGGACAAAAACTCTGACCACATAAAACACAAGCAATGTGTAACCCATTACCCATGGACACAAACTCTGACAACCACATAAAACACAAACAATGTGTAACCCATTACCCATGGACACAAACTCTGACCACATAAAACATAGACAATATGTAACCCATTGTTCCTTGACAAAACTCTGACCACATAAAACACAGACAATGTGTAACCCATTACCCATGGACACAAACTCTGACCACATAAAACATAGACAATATGTAACCCATTGTTCATGGACAAAAACTCTGACCACATAAAACACAGATAATGTGTAACCCAGCGTTTTTATGCGGACTGAGGTTAGATGATTAGAGGATATGAGACAGGCATTGTTAAATTTCATTTTACGTATGAAAAGTGAACAGTTTGTACACATGTTAATGCCTGGTTAACGCCACATAAGAAATATATTGACTTAAACAGTAGATATGTTGAGAAAAATTACACATGTATTTTAAAAGCTTTTTACGTCGGATAACGTCAAGAATTTTTGTTCTAGCGCTCCGGATATGAATGTATGTCTTTTAAGTATCTGATAAAAATATAACTAAAAATATAACTATCTGTGCCTTGTTTGTGTTGAAAACTTGCATATCAATAAAATGAAACACCAATTTAATGAAAATAAAAGTTTTATAAATATTTTGTCAATGTCTGTCTGTAATAATCAATGTTGTCCACGAACTTTACGGACAACCCTCGTATGCAGCGTACTTCATTTCCATATGTTTCAGTCAAAACATTCAATGACAGACGATTAAATGGGTGGGTACAATTCGATACACACGTCCGAAAAAACATTCGCTTGAAATTGTAGATTGAATTTCATTTTCAATCCATCCGGACTGTTTTCAAAAGCAAACCGTCACTGTATGATCCAAAAGAGAAATATTTCCAGAATGCACGCTGTTTGATATCCATATTTGTAGGATATTTAGGCTTTAATTTTAATTTTGATTTAGGGCACGTAAAAATCATAGAAGACATAGATTATTGTTTCAGGAGACGGCCATTTGATTCTAGAAATCAAGGGGTGTCAAAATTGTCGAGTCAAATCATGCTTTCACATGACAGAACATATTTATTTCTAGGATGATTGGACCTTTTTTTTCATTTTTGACTGTACTGAAAAATGTTTGACAACTTTCTTATTTATGTTTCTAGATTGTTCAGCTCCTTCCAAGACCACCCCCCTGACTGTAACAGATGGAAATAAACTACATGTGATTTTCATACTTCATTATACGTAAAAATCCCTTTCTGTATCGTTTCATTGGACTATGGAGATTAAAAACTGTATTTTTTATTTTAAAGCCAAGGGAATTTAAAATCACTTCGCTATAAGTGTCAATTTATTTTAAATGCTTTCGTTATAAGCTTATATAAGCATATAACTTTCTTTGAGAGGAAAGCTATTCTTGCTGATGACCTAACAAGAAGAATTACAAGGAGTTTTACATATTGATTGCCTTATCACCTCCTGAGATATTAACTCGTGAAACAAAAGACATTTGGGGGATAACTAGTCCACGAGACACTCAGGTAGTAAAAGGGTGTTATGTTGAAATGGTTAATAATCCAAACTTCAATACAAGCTTGTCAGAAACATCACTGCGTATATTCTCCTTTTGTCTGTTAATCATCTTTTTTCCCTAAGATAGTTGAAATCAACTTATACATGTTTCACCTGCTATTGAAATTTG
>NW_026925409.1:0-26523 GCF_032062105.1 Saccostrea cuccullata | reverse complement strand
TCAAAAACAAAATCATGTACACTTATACAAATTTTCATGTTGGTTCACGATAGTCTCTGAAACGTTCTACTTTCACAGTGCTCCAAGTTGCGACTAAAACGGTCGCATTTGCGACCAAAAATCTGGTTTTGCGACTAGAAATTAAAACTAAGTCGCACTGAGAAAATTTGGGCTGGCAACGTCCATCTTTTTATGATCGGGATCAAGATTTACGTTTTCAAGATTCTCTATCAAGACAATGTTTGAAGATATGCAGTTTAACACACTTTGTAAAGCGTTGTATGGTATTGGATCATGTAATGTTATGACAGCATGCTGTAATTAGTCAAGTTTGATAGAACCAGAAACGTAAATACATAACGTCTCTGTAAGAATGGCATCCAAACGTCGTAAACTTTCTAGAGTTTCTCTTACCTGGTTATTAAAGTATTTGGTCAATGGCTTGCATATCACAATTAATTAAAGGTCAAGTATAATATTTTTGTGAAAATTCATAATTATTCATTATTGTCAGTCTCTGGAGCAATATGAATGACATTCTGAGGTCTATCTAATTTTTTGTCACCAATTTCCATCACTTATAGACGTTTAAACTTACCTGTGTAACAAGTGGATCATTTTTTGTAAATCGCTTATCTCCCTTGTTGCGTGACGTCATCAGAGACAACGTGAAATAGGAAGTGCATGCTATATTGTCGTGTTTGGAACATTATTGTTTGCGAGATGTTGCCATGTGGGCTTTTAACTGTACCAATAAATCGGAACAAAACATGATTATATATTTTAATTCTTAGGCACCTGAAATTGAGGGAAATATGGACATACAATTTAAAAAGAGATGGTTTTGAGCCCAATAAACACGAAACGCTATAAATATTTGTAAGCGACATTTAACACAGACCAGTTTTGGCTACAATTAATTATAAAATTATCTCACGAGTTTCTTGGTTTTATTTCATTTTTCAGTTTGTCAGTTTAGGTATTTATAGCTGCAATACTGTATTGAGGGAAAGTTATTTTTTTATTCTTGTTACAGAACTCAACAAGATCACAAGTACCTGGCGATTGGTTCATGTACTTTGCCCCTTCCCCCCTACTGAAAATAAAACTAAGCAAAATATACATGAATTCGTTGTCCGTCATACCAATACTTCGATATTTTATATTTTCCGCTTTTGTCAAGTTTTAGATATTGGCCCTTTACATTAGAGCATGCACTCGGTATATATACATTACTGAACATTACGCGGCGCCAAGTCAAAACTCGAAATGCATGCATTTCGGCGTAAACCTCGAACATGCTGCAGTAAAAAAATACTTCCAGTTGTCCCTTTTCTAGAAATTTTTTATATAAAATCGTTTCCATTACATATTTATTCAAACATTAAAACCTCAGAGTTCATGCTCGCAAGTGATTGTTCCTCAATTTTCAGCCCACAGTTTTGTTTTTCTCCACACTTATTCTCTTGTGCTGGCGTCTTGACATAGTTACCACAAGAGCATACGAAATCAGAATGTTTACTTAAAAGTTTTGTTTTCTTTTTTCTAAACTAATGTAGGGTGATTTAATTCATATTAAAATATTTTTAGAATGAAAGTTGACAAATATTTTCAGGCCTGTATGAAGCAATTAATATTCGTTGAGGGGGACAACAAAGAAATGTAACTTTGGGAGGGGAGGGGGGTAAATAAAAAGTACTTGCTACGCATAAATTAAAAAGGTTCCAGACAAATGTTTAGTTACCACAGGTGCTTAGGCACAGGGAAAATTCATACCCCCCGATACTGAAACAGAACGTTCTGTTTTTGTATCTGAGGGTATGAATTTATAAAAGGCTTAAACTAGCCTTCTTTCCCTTAAATTTTTGATTTTTTGGTTGTAATACTTTATATTATGAATATATCATAGAAAAATATTATTTTAAGGAGGCTCATTACACCACTTTTTGATGACGTACTACACAAAAAAATAGACCTCCATTGTGTCGGCCGGTTTGCTCAGGGAACGGTTAGTGTAGGAACCTCTATAATATGACCCTGACCTTTAAAACGCTTTAAAAATAGATGAAACATGCGGTGTTGTAAACAGTGAAAACAAAGTAACGGATTCATTATGCATAAACCAAGAAGAATTGCTTTTAGGCAGAAACAAAGGAAAGCAACAGTCAAATCTTCGCCAAACAAGTAATGTCAATTTCATAGCCATGCATGCAGTGAGCTCTATCAATCACTGACATTTATGTATGGAAGAAATTCGAGTTAAAATCTACAACCTTGTTGAAATTAAAACTTTATTTAATTGCACTATTTACTGTGTTGGTGTTAATTTATATATTTGTTTTATTGATTTAAATGTATGCTCTGGCAATTTAAAGCTTTAAATTAAATATGAATTTTAGATGTAATGTCAAACGTTCCATGGTGTTTTGAGTCTTGGCTAATTAGGAAAGATAACTCTTGAAAGTGGACTTTTTTTACCAAATATTTTTTAAATTGGATTTTTCATTTCGTTTAAACATTCTTCATTCAATTTGACACATGTAATTCATTGAAATACATTCCTTGTCTCTTCAGAACACACTTTTAAACGTGTTATGCATAAATTAAAGAGACATGACATTAATTGTTTTTTAGGAGAAAATTATTTTTTCTAATAAAATTATTATCAGGTATTATGAGGTATTTTCACTTTGTGTACTTGTCTTAAGAATATGCCCATCATTTGACACTGAGAGTTACTGAAGAAATTCTGTTGAATAATAAACCTGAAATAAAACATTTCACTAAAATAAAACAAAAAATTCTATAAAAAATATTTATGATATCAATACCCCCATCTGGATATTTGACATCTACATTATAAGTGGTGATGTATTGAAATCTGAAACCAAACTGTGGATGTAATGAGCCACCTAAAACAAAAAAAAAAACCGCTGGGGACTGGGGTACGAAACAACCGAGGCACATGCATCAAACCTGTGATAGCTAAAACTTCGGATTCCGACGGATGATGTATATCTGACGATGACGTAATTTCTGTTCTTCCGTTCAATGTTCATTATAGTATACTTAACATAAAAAACATCCCCCTGTGTGCCTGGTTCAAAGGGCTATGCAATGTAAAAAAAAGAATTCTTATGAATCTATACTTTTCACAATGTAAAAGTCCTGGTCCTATATGATGAATAAGAGACAACACATAAAATAAATTTTCTGCAGTTAAATAATTTTTGCGGAAATATTGAGCACACTCAGTAAAAGGCATTAAATACAAATTGCATGTATGTATACAAACAAAATTTCTAAGTCCCCAGGTAAGTTTTTGGTTCACACGGCTTTTATATTAAATCATTTAGACAATATAAATTAATAAGTATACATGATAAAAAGAAGCAAAGCAATTTTTTTTACTTAATCTAATTCTATTGATAGGCTTTAACACAAAATGCAGAAACGTTAGGGCACCCTAGAATTCAAAATTCGCAACGTTCAATACTGGATTTATCCTTCTTTAATACGAATTAAGAGCAAGACAACTGCTTATCAAACAGTTCATACTATTCAAGAAAAATCTTTATGGAAGTTATTACATGCATTGCGAGGTCATCCACTATAGTTACGCTAGATTCTGCTGCTGGAAAACTTCTCACTTTCCGGTCCATCTTGTCCCATTCATGTTCTATAGGGTTGATATATCGATAACGTAAAACTTACCGAAATTGTTTTAATCGACAATATTAAGCCAATAGTACATCAGGCCTCCTTACACACATTTGCCACTCTTCCAGTTTCTTTCTTCTAAATTTTAAATTTAAGGAGACCTAAATTAATTTTTAATTAGTGCAGAGCAATTTCACGCGCAGTTAGGTTCTTTCCACAATATTGAGTAATTCTTATGCAGTAGCCCTGTTGATGTGTCGTTGCAGTTGGTGTATATGCCTTGACCATGGGCACTTCCGGTTCGGGTTTTAGTGAATTTTCCGGATAAACACTAGGATTGTTTTGTGGTATTTGTTGAAATTTTAGCGATTTAAAGGATTGTAAGGAATTCAAGTAAGCTTTGTTCAGCTTTCTGACGATATTCTTAAAGGTTTTAGGTAAAATAAACAAATACAGGGGAAGGAAATACAACTCTCCTCTACTATCACCAGCTTGGGCCTTATCAACTTCACTTGCACATTGTTGTACGGACATACATGGCATTTTAATCCAGTTTTTCTGTTTTTCGTGAACAACTAAAGATGGAGAACACATGGAAATTTAAAAAAATAAAAGATACACCCGAAATTATATGAAACTCGCACTTCATGCTTTTTAACAAAATCGGTCACGGTCAAGTAATTACATATTCGATTTCAAATTTTTTGGCCGTAAAAGGTAAGCATTGAAAAATAAAGGCAAAATTGTAGGCAACTTGTCAATTGATTTTAAGGTTTTTAAATACTTAAAATAATAAAAGTGGGGACTTAGAAATTTTGACAAGTATATATTTGTTAGCTTCTGCGATGATCCCTTGTCATTTGTGTTATTTTAATATTTCCACTTTCACCCTTACCGGCTTTGGACAAAACAGAATCGGTCGAAGAAGAATAATTAATTTGTCATGATTTAAGATAATCAAGAGCACTTTTTACTATACTTATGTAACTAGATTTTGTCGAGTGTCTCTAATGACGTAACAAAAAGGGGAAGTAACTTTATTGATGACGTTATTTTTGGCGATATTTGAACAGGTAAATAAAGAAAACAACGAGGTTTAAAATTAAATGAATATTGCAATTCCTTCTCTTTAACCATTGTTTACAACATACATCATAGACATATATTTGGACCTTTAAGTGTTTTGGCGGCATTGATTACGACTGCGCTATGGGTAATAACTTAGTAGTAAAAAAAAAACAGGTAAACAATATAAACAATTGGCAAAGTACTGTCTTAACAACTGTCAAAGTTTTATTTTCTTTTGATTAAACTTTAATTCTAGGATCAGATTACGTGTGTTCTGTGTACCATACAAAGGGTGGTTGTATTTAATAAAAGTATATCCTTCAACTAGCAAATGATTTCCAGTCACAGTAATCAATTATCTTTGATTTGATAAAAACAGAACACATATGGATGTTAGTTCATTGTTTTAATTGTGTTATTCACATGTTTTCATCATGGCGAGTGAAAAATTTGTTCATGGCGACCAGAAATTCTGAATTGGCGACCAAAAAAAGTTTTAGGTCGCCATTTAGCAACCTTAAAGTAAGTGTGACTTGGAGCACTGAACTTTCCAACCTGAATGATGAAGAAACGCTGAAAGAACGGTGAATGACGCAGAGAGAATGATGAGTGAAGGATGTGCGAATGCTGAACGCAACTTGGTGAACGGTGAGTGGACGTAGAACGCAAACGGAGCGCGATTGTGAGCGCAAATTGAACGGTGAACGTAAGATGAACAATTTATTCAAAATGCCTCTGATCTTTTCCTTGCATTGAGATTATTTTATTATTCTATTATTCTAATTCTAGGTGGTTTAATATAAATAAACAATAAAAATAATGAAGAAATTAATTAATTAAATTTTTTGTATGTACCTATATGTACCTATGTTTTAAATCGATATTGTTATAACACAATTTTAATTGCCGTAAAACATGTGTATTTGTTACCTAACGTGTGTAGGTTAATTATAAAATTAATCTATTTATATAGTAAATATGCTTATTCTTTTCACTAATAAAATAGTGTGGACGTCTGAAGATAAAATTACTACTTATAGAATGGATTAATTACATTGTACGCGGTTGAAACAACCATACATGTATTTCCGTGCCAAGGCGCTTCTGAGTAAAATAACGGATTTCTTTTTTAATTCTCAATTGTCTGTTGACGTATTGCATAAAAACTCTCATTTGTTTTAAATTCTAATGCAAAATATTCTATATTTGTGTGTTTTTTGTATTCTTTCATGACGATTATCTTAGCTAAATTCTATATGTATCTGAAAACATTTCCCGGCCGTGATTATACTCTGTCATTAGATGATGGAAAGAGGCATTCAAATTATTTGTAATAAATTAAATTTTCAAAACTAAATAAGTAATGTGCTGTCATAGTTTTTATTGAACAGAGAAATGTAAAGAAAGAAAGAGAGAGAGAGAAAGAGATACCCACTCAAATCTCAGATATCTGTTGTATCAAATAAAAATTCTTATTATTTTTCCTAAATAATGCAAGCAGTAAAGGTAATCAATTTTTTTTTGATTAACAGATCCATTTAACAGTAATCATTGGCTTTTATTTTCCATCATCAAGTTCACAAGGTTCACAGGAAGTCCACGTGCTAGTAGAGTGCTTGTCCTGTCAATCAAAATCATTCGACACAGTGGAGATGTGAAAATCGTGAAAATCGCGTTTCACCGAACATGCCGAAGGCAAAGAGTCACTTGATATTTCCAAGGAGTTTTAATATTTTTCCCTATCATTTCTAGATCTGATTTTTGCATTCCTGCAGAAAAAAATAAAGAATGGGAATATATACTTGGAAGGATTAAGTTTTAAATTGAATTTGAAACATATTCCCTGCCAATTTAAAGTACTACTGTCAGCACAAGTGTATTCTAAAATACTATTGTTAAATGACTGTTTGATGTTGGTTTTAAGACTGATTTTCTTGTGTTCCAATGCACATTAAATATTAATTAAAATATACTGAAAACACTCACTAAGAATTTTATTTCGAGAGAAAAGGCACCGGGGAGGGGGGGTTGTCTTAATTATAATGAATGGCAAACATATATTTAAACATATGTTTAGGTACCTTCTCTAATAATAGACTATTTTAATCAGTTGGTCTTTTCTAAAATTTAAAATCACACTATCAATTTTTATAAGCTCTAAAGTAGTGTTGGCAAATCGGACGATTTTTAGTAACCGGGTACTCGCTTCATCTTCCGATCGAGTACCCGTTTACTCGGATGATTTTTGGTGAAAGTATCGATATCTATTATTTATCTTATTCTATACTTATCGGTAGTAGTAATGCGCAAATATACTGTATAGGGATAATATACTTACAACTCACACATACGATATCGTCAAAGATTTTCGATTTTAAAATAAAGAAAATTAATAGGGAATTCGACACACAAAGACAAATAAATACGTCACCGTCAATCACCATTTTTTACTTTTTTTTCAGCCCCCGAAATATGTCGCAATCAAGGAGAATAATTATTAAAATACTCCATAATTAATAATTAATATGTGGAGTGTCCAGTAAATCGCTGGTTTTCGAATAAATTAAGCTTAGGTGATTTAACAGATTTTGAATCAGCTGTTCTTTTGTTACAACCCCAACCTTATTTGTCTGCGGCGGCATCTCGTTAAATTATCAAATGAGGTAATTATAACTCAGGCCTTCAAAATTTGTATACCCCAGGCAATCAAAGCTATTAATTATATAAACTGTGAAAACTAGTCAAAACAATTTAATTTACTATAACCATGCAATAAATCAAATCTAACGGTACCTAAAATTAGGGAAATGTGTAAGTTAGTATACATTTATAAATTGTAAAACATTCATTTTCTATGCCTTTACTATGTAGAATTTATTTTATCCGAGTAACCGAATAGCAGTTTTACTAACCGATACTCGCAACGTTCGACGGTTAACCAGTTAACCGGGTACTCGTTGCCAACACTACTCTAAAGATATTTAATAAACTGAATATTTGCAGTACTGTTCATTATTATCAGACCTACGTGTAGTTTAAAAATACGGGTTATTGTAGAAATATTTTTTTGTGTATTCTTTTCTTGTAAAAGACTTGGATTAATTATTATACATCCATAAATGATTTGTCGTCATTAAAATTACAACAAATTAATGCCGTGCGTGAAGCATTTGTACATTGCCATTTTTGAAAATTAATATTTTAGCATCTTTCTACATACATGAAGGTACTTAATGTATTATTTTACAGGGAAATTTCATGAAATAAGCAACAGCTTGGTTATAATAATAGAAATATTACTATCATAGATAATTTTTACAATGAAATAATTATTCTTCAAGTACGATATCAAAGTTATTCAATTAAAAAAAGATAAGTCCTTTCACTTCGGAGTTCCGAATGACAATGAAGACTGAACGATAAGTGAACGGTGAACGCAAAATAAAACGGAACGAAGAGCGAATTGTGAACGTTTTATGAATGGTGAACGCAAGCGCACGGTGAACGCAATACTGTGTACGAAGAGCGAACAGTGAACGCACCCTGAACGAACAGTGAATGAACGCTGAACGAACGGAAAAATGAGAAAGTAGAACATTTCAGGGACTCTAATATACCCTCGGCGGGGCATTCATGTCCTATGGACATACATCTAGTTATTAACAGCTTTGGTTTTTTTTTGAAGTAACAACTAGTGAAATTTGTTTTTTCTTATATTAAAATTAATCAGTTCGTACTAATGGAGTTCAATAATCAGATGGAGTTATTTCGTTGGGGATATTGATCTCCCATGGGCTTGTTAGTTGTGGTGGGAATCTGTTCATTTCTGTGGATGTGACAAATAAATTTTCAGTCAGTAGCCAGGAATGATGAATCAGTTTTCAGAGGGTGTTGCCATTGAAATTGACTTAACTTCTCTTTATATGCTGTTTGCCTTAACAAGTACACAACACTGTAATACATGTTTCTACAAAATCAGTTTTCATGAAAAGCAGAAGGAAGAAGATATGTAAAAAAAAAAAATCAGAATTTAAATATTGCACATTTCAGAGTTCATATTTTATTTAATAACTATTAAAAGGTTTTCAAAATATGAAATCATATAATTCTGCTGGACAATTGTAAAACCAAAAACAAAACTATAGATTGAAATTCTTTTACTTTTTCATGTTTAAATACAAAGCAGTAGAGCTACACACTTTCCAGAGACTCCAACCTGTTTGGTTTTTATTAGGATGCTTTGTTGTTCCTTTAGACTTACATACTCTTGTTTCTTTCAGACTACCTGAAGTTTTGGATTACCTCAATCAAGACATTTGGAGGCAAAAAAGCACCACTGTTTCTTGTTGCCACACACACAGAGAAAAAATCTACAGCTGTAAGTATTCAGGCTAATTGAAATGTGAATCACAAAAAATAACTGATACCAACCTATTTGATAATGCACAATTACAGTTAAAATTCAGAAATACAAAAGAACCAATAATTAATTGACAGTTAATCGTATTACACAATCATGTATTTTGTATTACATCCAGAGTGTCATATAAATTGTTATCAACAATGGATACCAGATTTACATGGTGCAATTGACGTCAGTTTGAACTGTGCACCACATTTTAGGATATCCGATTCTGAGCCAGGAAGGATAACTCCAAAAATTAATATTTAATTTTAAATACATCAACATGAAACTTTTCATGCAAGAATTTTTATTTTATTATACCCCCCGCAAACGAAGTTTAGGGGGGTATATTGGAATCACCATGTCCGTCTGTCCGTCTGTCTGTCTGTCTGTAGACGAGATTTTGTCCGGACCATTACTCAGAAACTATTGGAAGGATTTGTCTGAAAATTTGTACAAATATTATTCACCATATGAAGTTGTGCACCTGATATTTTCATCTTGATTCGATTATTATTTTGAATTTTACAGGTGTTTTTTTCATTTTTAGCTCTTCTGAGCCAAAGGATCAAAGAGCTAATGCTATGGCCATTTGTGCGGTGTGTGTTAACTTTTTAGAATATGGGCCATAACTAAAGAACTCTTTGGCCAATCAGTACCAAATTTGCTACAGGGTATCCTTGGCCCAAGGGCTACCATTTATACTAAAATAAGGGTTAGGACCCTAAAACAAGGGGAGATAATCAGGAAAACAAAACCAAAAGTACTAGTTGCTAAAAAATCTTCTCCAGAACCGCCAGGCAGATTTTCACCAAACTTACATACAAGGATCAGGATATGTTGAAGATTAAAAATTGTTCAAGGCATGACCCTGGGGCAAAGGGCGTGGTCTCAAGGTCACTTTAAAGTTGACCTAAATTTACAATTAATAAAAATGTTTATATTTTGCTTACTATAAGGATTAGGATCATCAAATCTTGTAAGTTGATGCATCTTAGGACTTCACATCATGTTAACACAAAAGTAGGTCACGGTGACCTACTTTTTTAATTTTGTGGGCATTTGTTTTCAAATTGATTTGAAGGCATATTTTGGACACTTTAAGGCCTATGATCATGAAACTTAGTCAGTTGATGCATCTTGGGTCCTTGAACAACGTCAACTTAAAAGTAGGTCACCGTGACCTACTTTTTGAACTTTATGACTTTACCTTTTTGAAACATTTAATCCCATTATTTCAGGCACTGAGAGGTTTAGAATCATCAAATCTTGTAAGTTGCTGCATCTTGGGACCTTAAAACATATTTAAGAAAAAGTAGGTCACTGTGACCTACTTTTAGAATTTGACAGGCAATGTTTTCAAATTGTTTAAGAGGCATATTTTGATTACCTTCATACCTAAAATCATCAAACTTGGTCAGGAGATGCATCTTGGGACTCTGAAAAATGTCGACCAAAATGTAGGTCACGGTGACCTACTTTCGACATTTTATGGCTATATTTAAGTATCTTAGGTATTTATTGGCTTAGAATCATTAAACTTTGTGAGTTGATGCATCTTGGGTATTTGGAGAGTGACGACCAAAAATTAGGTCACGGTGACCTACTTTCGACATTTTATGGCTATATTTAAGTATCTCCGGTACTTATTGGCTTAGAATCATCAAACTTTGTGAGTTGATGCATCTTGGGTTTTTTGGGAGAGTGACGACCAAGAATTAGGTCACGGTGACCTACTTTCGATATTTTATGGCTATATTTAAGTATCTCCGGTACTTATTGGCTTAGAATCATCAAACTTTGTGAGTTGATGCATCTTGGGTTTTCGGAGAGCGACAACCAAGAATTAGGTCACGGTGACCTACTTTCGATAATTTATGGCTATATTTAAGTATCTCCGGTACTTATTGGCTTAGAATCATCAAACTTTTTGATGCATCTTGGGTTTTCGGAGAATGTCGACCAAAAAGTAGGTCACAATGACCTTCTTTTGAATATCTCAGGTATTTATTGGCTTAGAATCATCAAACTTAGTCAGCAGATGCATCTTTGGACTCTGAAAAATGTCAACAAAAATGTAGGTCATGGTGACCTACTTTCGACATTTTTTGGCTATATTTAAGTATCTCTGGTACTTACTGGCTTAGAATCATCAAACTTTGTCAGTTGATGCATCTTGGGTTTTCGGAGAATGTCAACCAAAAAGTAGGTCACGGTGACCTACTTTCGACATTTTATGGCTATATTTAAGTACCTTAGGTATTTATTGGCTTAGAATAATGAAATTGTGTCAGTTGATGCATTTTGGGTATTCCAAGAATGTAGAGACCAAGAAGTAGTCCTTATTGGCTAAGAATCATCAAACTTTGTCAGGTGGTGCAACTTTGGTCTTAGGATACTTAGGGTTAGAGGCTTCAAATACAAGTTATAGGTTGTACTAATTTATCAGAAGAGCGATTCAAGGCCCTTGGGCCTCTTGTTATTTTGTGGTTTTGTCCGGACCGTTTCTCATAAACTATTGCAAGGATTAATCTGAAAATTTGTACGATTATTATTCACCATATGATGGTGTGCACCTGGAATTTTCAACTCTTTTTGTTCATTTTTTGCATTTTACAGGTTTTGTTTTCTATTTTAATTGACTTCTTCATTTTGGGCTCATGTATAAGGTTTGAGACATAGAATCTAGAATATCTTTACAAAAATACTACAGCTTAAAACTACTCATATAAACTTTAAAAAAAAAGAAACATCATCCAGTGTTAAAAACAGTTTTTACATTGCACAGAAGATAATGTAATTATGTTCCCCAAACGAAGTTTGGGAACATATTGTTTTTACTCTGTTTCTTAATTTTTCTTCTTCCTGGGCACTTTTTTGTCCGCGAATGAAATCGTAAACTACACATCCGACTAAGGTGACATGTTTTTTGGGTCAGTAGACATGTTATGTAGATTTGCTGAACGAAGGTCATTTTGCGCGCACGTGCTTGCAAGAGCGCGCACGTGCAACACGTGAAATGACCAATATAATGAATATAGCCGTAACTTTTTCAATTTTTGATGAAATGCTTTCAAACTCATAATATAAGGATATATAAGTAGCACAAACAAGATGACATGGTCAAAATAGCAAGATCTCACGCGCATGCACGTGCGCTCTACTCTGATTGGCTGAAACTAAAGTCTTTCTTGTTTTTTTATAAAATCCTTTGAAATTTCAAACATAGTCATACATTACGGAGGTCTACAGCCTGATATATAAGAATTATCATGAAAGCATTTGCATGCACGTGTGCTTGCAAGAGCGCGCACGTGCAACATGAGAAATGTCCAGTATAATTGATATAGACGTAACTATTTAATTTCTTTATGAAATGCTTTGAAACTCATAATATAAGGATATATTAGAAGCTTAAACAAGAAGACATGGTCAAAATGGCAAGATCTCACGCGCATGCACGTGCGCTTCGCTCTGATTGGCTGAAACTAAAGTCTCAATATCTTTCTTGTTTTTCGACAAAATCCAAAATTTTGAACATGGTTATAAATTATAAAGATCTACAGCATGATATATAAGAATAATCATGAAAAGCATGCGCATGCTTGTGTGCTGCAATCTGATTTGCTGAAACTTTAAATGTCTATAACTTTCCTAGTTTTCAACGAAACGGGATAAAATTTAGAATATGAATAGCTATAATGGATTCCTTCTTTATGGTATTATCAAAATTAATGCACGAACATGCATGCATGCATTTGCGTGCGCGAAAGACGCAAAATGACCAATTTATCTAAAGAACGGTAACATTTATATTTATTTGATTTGTTATTGATTCTCAGGATATGAAGTTATGTTATTGGTTTAGACAACATGCCATAATCATCTTGAATGTGCATACACGTGCGTGCGCGTACAATGCGTTAAATGACATACAGTTGATAGCATTGTAGCCTTTATAATTCTTTGATGAAATCCTTCGATACTGATCATATTTCTAAAAATGTCTTACAGGAATTAGGAACAAAAAGCAATTTGAAGAGCGTTTGGGTAACATCGTTAACGGTCCCCGTTACAATTAGCACTAGTTTTATTTATCTCTTGGGAATAATGACTGGACATGCATCCAGTTAAAGATAAATTACCGTGGTAATGAGTTTGGTGTGGGAAGTTGAACATTAAGGCATCTTATTATCAACCATGTGTAATCTCCTGGGAATCAGGCACAAGAATTAAAGATCTCTCTTCCCTTATTCTCTTAATTGTAATTTATTGTCTGTCAAGCACTTCATTACTGGATGACCAGCTCTTTATTTTCAAATGAATTTGATATAAAGTTATCAAGATTAATTTGATTTTGTATAATATGATTTTTTTTTAAACAATCAGTTTGCAGAGTGACATAACACATAATTGCAATATATTTTTTTAATGCAGAAATAAAAAAAAAATTGAATAAAAAAAAAATAAAAAAAAAATGTTACAATTGAATTACAATGTATTAGTATTGATGTTTCTTTTGGTTGCACCTTTGTTTCATTCATTAAGAAACATGATGAACAATTATATTTCACTGCAAATTTTTGTAAGTAAATTGTGAACACCTCTAGATCCATAAAGTATTTTTGAATTGGCACCTTCTCTGAAAAACCCAGCGGGGGGTATTTGTCCCTATTGGACAGTTCTAGTTCAACTTTATAAGATTAAAGGGTTTTGGAAGTCTTAGAAAAAGTCTTATAAAAGTTGACAATTGTACCCTATAAATGGAAAAAAAATTAATACTGTTTTAGAGAATGGGATTTTCTTGAATCTAGCCTTTGATACCAATGCTTATCAGCATGATATGAAATAAGAAATGATTGTAGTGTCTTGCAATGATAGCAAAAGCCTTTACACTATGTATTATAGAATATATGACGGAATTGGAAGACAAAATATACCTAAAAAGTATAAAACTTATGACAGTTTCTCTGAATGCCTGGATACCTATCATTTTTTAACCTAAAAAATATATTTGTTTAATAATTTGCAATTAGAAAATGCATTGCCGATATTCCAATTCCCTTTTTCTTCAAAAACATTGGAGATTTGTCAATTTTCCCTATTGAATCTGATTAACTTTAATTTTTAACTTTTAAGAAATACTGTGGATAAATGCACATAACTTTGTGGATTCAGAAGTACTTTTATGAGTATTTTTTTATATGCAGTTAAGATAAGGCTGCCCGTAAAATTTCAAACTGTTCAAACCGTAGTTACTTCTCTGAACTACATAGATATGACGTCATAATAGAATATATTAACATTCAGTGTAATTTTCTTTATGAAATCCATTAGAAATCCACGACGTTCAAATTTCTATAACACACACAAAACCTTGTCACCGCGCGTTAGAATACACAGTAGGAACTACATGCATTTTCAATATTTAAGAACAACAAAATGTATATTGTTTTGACTCAATTTCATTTAAAAACTACCCTTTTAAAATTAACATAAAATCACAACAAATGTGCATTAAAATTTGATTTGTAATTTTTTTCCTCGCAATGTTTATTTGCGTTATTTAACTTTCCAAAGTCACAAACGACTTTCCAAAGTCACGAACGGCTATTACATTTATTAAGCACACCAATACTGAAGGGCGCTAAATTCACATTAAACATGAACGAAATAAACAATTATGATAAAGGAAAATTAGAGATGTAAATATAAGCATTGAATTCATATTTTAGGATGTCTTCGGTCCTATAACACACCTGGTTGGCCGACAAATAATCATACCGTGCATTAGCTCTGTATTCAATTTGTCGGCACGGCCAGGTGTGTTATAGGACCGAAGACATCCTAAAATATGAATTCAATGCTTAAATGACGTCAAGTCACTGCATACTTGAGCAGGCATGACAGGCAAAGTGTCATACATTTTACATGGCACGTAGATTTATTTTATTAATTAGGATTGTATTTAAGCTCGAGTGTGCTGTTATGATGTTGAACATTTGAGATTTAAATATCCCAATTCCTTTTGCTTGCCTGATATGCACATATTCAAACAATACCAAAAAATTATGTGTGAAACGCTCCCCTTACACGTCCGAAGACAGAGTTAAAATTTATGAATCATGTTTATATTGGACTGGCACAATTGATAAACAAGGACAAATTAAAGATATTCTGTGTGAATCTACAGGAGAGGTATGTCCTCGAACTGAATATTGCTGGGGGGATTGTATGTAGTTTATCCATTTTTGTATAAAACGCGATAAAGAGTGGAAAATTCCCCTTCTTATGTTGGTAAGTTGAATTTCTCGTAGAATATTTTCTTAATGAGTAAAAATTAATCTTGCCCCAGCACTTTCTATGTACTAGAGGTCACGATGAATTGATCTATGTAACAAACTTTGCACAATATTTTTCTTTTGCACTTGTGCTGAAGCGATTTTTGTGCAACAATTAGGAATATCACAAATCTCCGTCACGTGATCAACACAGTCAAGTGACGTCACAGAAATACTTTAAAATAAAACAGGATTAAACTGTCATCTCAAGTTGTCTGCAAACATTACATAATAAAATTAAAATCTAGCTCGGAATAAAATGCATATTTTCAAGGCATTTTAAGCCTTAGGACAGCCTTATCATAACTGCGTAACTTGACTGCTTATTTTATAAACCTGAGGATCGGGCTATCTTAATACTGAAATACCTGTAACTGCACATTTTCAAACATCGACACATTATCATAATTTAGGGTTCAGTTTACAATTATGAGTTAATATTTTAATATACATGCTTTATTTACTTCTTCAGGAAATAGAGAGGTTCTTTGGGGAGTTCTGGAATGCTGTACCAGACGAGGACAGAGATTGGTTAAGTGAGTCTCTGAATGATCGGGAATATGCAGTGGGTCTAAAGGAACTTAATGATAACACTAAGGCAATTCTAGAGTCAATGAAAAACTCTATAGTGGAATTATTTATGGATGAGAATACTACAAAAATTGAATTGCCTTCTTCATGGGCTTTAATGGAGCAGTTATTGTATGAAGGAGCCTGGAAGGTGTTGTCCCTGAGTGAAATCTGGAAGCTCAACGCATCTGTTCCCGATGAATACCAAATCAAAAGTGACGAGGAAATGTCCAAATTTTTAAAATGTTTCCATGACAATGGTCTTCTTTTGAATTTTGGAGAAGCAGAATTGAGGGAACATGTTATACTGGACATTCAGTGGCTTGCTAATGCTTTCAGCAAGATAATTGCTGATGAAAACCACATCAATAAAGATTGTAAAAGAAAATTAATAAAAGTGTGGAAATCCTTCAACAAAACGGGGGAACTTAAAGATAAAGTGATAAATGCACTGTGGAAAGATGAACCCTCTTACTCGAAACATAAAAGTGAAATCATGCCATACATGGAGAAACTTCAAATGCTGGTACCTTTGAATGCATTTGAGGCTGTATCAGAAGGTGGCATGTCATGGTATGTCCCATGTATGAACAAAAAGCAGTTTAAAGCTGACTTTTTTGAAGATAAATGGGAATGCTCATCCATTTTGTGCTATCGATTCAATTCCTTTGCCATGTTTGTGTTCTACAGACTAGTAGCATACTGCATAAGTTTTCTAAAATGGAGTGTCACAAAAGATGAAGACAATGAAGGAAGTCAGTGTCTTTATCAAACAGCGGCAGTATTTGATCACAAAGAACACACTGTTGTTGTTGGCATATGCAATGATGATATCCAATTGCAAGTGTTCAGGATCAAACCATTGACTGTAGACAAAGAAGTATCAAATGAAATTGGAGCCTCCATTGATAAAGCAATAGAAAAATTGACAGAAACATTTATTGGCACAAAGATATTCATCAGAGGATACAAATGTCAAAATATTATTTGTAATGAGAAAGATTCATCTTTCACCCTTTCAAGTGAGCTCTCCAAGATCAAGGCAAAAGAAACACAGTGCAAGTGTCAACTTCGAGAGAAACATGTGATAAATATACAGACCACTCTAGGATTCTGGGAAAAGGTAATAATTGATAATCTTTGTATCTCATGGCAAATGAATGTTGAAGGGAAATATAGGATTTATATTGTCTCTCTATCTGTCTGTGGGACTATCTGTTAATATAGATGGTGTCCACTTGCACATACATTGTTTATGACATCTGATTGACCATATAAAGGACCAATGAACAAAAAATATATGAAATTGAGAATCATTTGAGGTTTATAGTTTACACAGATTTCTATAAGTATGTCTCTGATCTTTATGCAAGGTCATTTGGTTAAGTTTAACATCACTTTGAGAAATAAAAATGTTTCTAATTTTAATTACTGTAACTATATCTTTTAAAGAGAAGCATAAGCGGACTCGAAGGTTTATCGTGTTATGATTCATGATTCGAACTTAGTTTATTTGGTTATTCACGGAAAAAATGTTAAATTAAATGTGGAAATATGATAAGCTTCATTTCATCTCAGGGTGTGTCTTGATCTTGATCAAAACCCAAGGTTTCTTTCAAACCAGGAATTATTGTAGAATTTGGTACATTTTCAGCCTCTCTCCAAGAACTAATGACCCAATTTTGGTAGATAATTTGTATGAACAGAACAAAAGACAAATAATGTAGTTGGTTTTTGCGTTCAAAGTTCAAGAGGGTGGGTCCAGATCAATCAAAATTAATTTACGTTCTAAAATGTTTATGTTCCTCTGGACATCTTGCTAGGAAAATTGTCAGAATGATTGTTAAAAGCAATGGAGTTTTTACTTTGCTTTTTACATTCATGGCCTCCTTGTTCTGAAGTCAAACTGCTGGGAAGTCCTAAGCATGTCATTGAAATGCATTAATAAAACAAATCTTACCTGATGTAAATGTAGTAGATGAACCGTTTTCATGGAAATAAAGAGTTTTCAATCCTTTTCCAAAATTTTAATATTTACAGTCCACTGGCTGATGGTTCAGTTACAAAGGTTTAAAAAATCTTAGTGTTTCTTTCCCAAATATTTTTTTTCATTTCACCTTGATCATCATCTTTCAGATTATTGCCATTGTTATCAACTCCATAATATTTTAAATTACTGGTAGATTCAAATCTTTTTTCAACCTAATTTTCTCTACTTGACCTACAACATGGCCATTTGAGAAACTCACAATGTAATATTAAATACTTTTACAAACTCTACTAACTCTTAGTTTAGCTTTGTTTCATACAAGGGAATACTCGTTATATATTTTGATCTTTGTTATTAAGTTTTTTGCTAAGTTGACTACATTTGAGTCACTAATACTGATATTGTTACAGAGAAAATTGTCTACTTTCTGCACTTACTTGTTCTAGTTTCAGTTGGATTAATTAATTTTACTATGGTTTATTTTGTTTCAGAGAGAGTCGAGTGATTCCAGTACTCCTGTGGCCTCTGGACAAAACCTAGAAGGCCGGTCTAGATTTGCAAAACTTGGTATGGCTACAAATGATGTGTTAAATAAGGCATACAGAGATATTCTAGAATCAGAAATTCCTGCATCTGATATTGAGAACAAGGTGGATTTATTATCAAACAAAAAGTTGAAGAGTCTAAATCTAAATGCAAATCAAGAAGATCAATTGAAAAAGGCAAAAATATCAGGATATGAGGAATTTGATATTTCATTAACATACAAATTGATAAGAAACATTTGTTCAAAGATTCCTAAACCAACAAAAGGAAAGTGGGGAGAAGAACCTGCAGCAGGAGAGGTGAGAGTGGGTGATGATATCGAGAGAATTAGGTCAATACGAAATAGACTTGCTGCACACATGAGTTCAGCCTCCATCCCTCAGACAGAATTCGACGATACCTGGTCAACAATGTCAGATGTCTGCCAAAGACTGGAAACTTTCACTAGAAAAAAGTACTTGGATAGTCTTAAAGGCATTCAAAAACTGGCTCTAAAAGAGGAAGGGGAAGATGCAATAAAAACTATCATGGAAAAGTTTGTCTAGGATCAACACGAACTGATGAAGACAGTTGTGTCAGATGTTCAAGAATTGAAGTCTCAAATGTTGACATTAAAACGAAATTGAAGACCGGAAGCGGCCGTTTAGAAATTATAATCTTCACTAATAGAACGTTTGCAGGACTAGTTAATAATGAATTAATAATAATGAACACGTGATTGAAGAAGTCTGAAATCTGCAATGCACCCGAAAGTTGCATTTGTGAAAAACCCTTGGTTGATGATACAAGAATATCAACAGTCTCGTTTAAAGCCATCATTTCGTAAATTTTATGGTCGCTGCAATAACCTTGTCAGCAAATACAATTTATCATTGTCAAATGCTGACTGACGTTTTTCATACTTATTATGAGTCCATTATTTATACACTGAATTGATGACGGAATTTTTCCGCTATTTCCCAATCATTACAAGGAGCACACTGCGGTGTGACCGGTCGGCAGAGGATGCTTACTCCTCCATGGCACCTGATTCCACCTCTGATGTTTTAGAGGTCCGTTTTGCTCTGCTCTTATTTTGTATATTGTTAAATGGACTTTGAGATTGAATACTATTCATTATCTTCATATCCTTATTGGATTAGCTTAATCATAAGGCTTACCGAAATAAAGAACAGATTTATTTAACATTTTTAGAGAAACATGAGTTCGGCGTCCAAGTCTCAGACAAAATTCAATGAGAGTGGGCCTTATGCATATAAATTATCTTCAGTCACTATTTAATTGAATATCACCTGTAGTCAAGCAATGTTACCATTGCTACGTTGGAGATAATGGCTTTATCATATATCAGATAATGGTGCTTTTAACAAATATATAGCATAAAATCAGAATCAATTAATTTACATGAAAGTATTATATTGTTAAAATTAAAGACTGTTTAGAGACTATAAAATCAAATGTCCAAGAAATAGAAACAATGATCAACCGTAATGAAGGAGCTACAGATTAGGAGCTGGTTATATATTGTGTAGAATATTAAAGAATTGCCTGTTTTACTTAATTTTATATGAAAAGAGAGTGCTGGAGAGTTCATTTTAAGTGAATGTGTATCCTATACTGCTTGTATCTATTTTAGAGTAGCTGCATAGTTTAATTTGTATGAAAGTGTCGAACAAGAAGGGAATATGTTCATTCACGATTGCATATTTTTAAAACACAGATTTGTGATCAACCTTTGTTGCTTGTGTTGATATGTTCATTTCATTTTGCTTTTGTATTGTACACTTAATATCCAGTGGCACTACTGTACGAAAAAAGTGCTGAGATTCCCAAATTTTACTGATAATGTCTGATAATTACTGATACGGTGCTGTTCTTGCTGATAATTACTGATATTTACTGTTATTATTACTGTTGTTGCTGATAATTTTAGTTGTTGCTGATAAATACTGATAATTACTGTCGTCTTTTACTGTGGAGTCTGATAAATACTGATAAATACTGTTGAGGTACTGTCGCTGCTGAGAATTGCTGATAATTACTGTTGAGGTACTGTCAATGCTGAGATTTACTAATAATTATTGTGGTCATTGTTTTTAACCTGGGAATGGATTAAAATAGCCTGAGAAATGATTATTTGTTTTTTTTTTAAAGTATTTTAACAAATTCATTACAGTCAATTACAAAATAAATTATTCTAAATAAAAAAAGTCACATTTTATTAATTTGTTTTCAGTTTTCGTATATTAATTTCATTATAATAATTTTTGACCATAATGTTAACATAAGCTTTCATAAATGTTTATGTTTTTTCTTTAAATTTCTCCTTACACGTAGATGACATTATCTTAGGAAAATTATTCTGTTGTATTTGCAGTGGTTTTTCTTCCAAAGTACTTTTTTAAAAAGTTTAATTTTTGTTAAAAAATAAATCTCATCTCATATTTTTTCTCACATGTATGTGTACTGTCATCAAAAGCTTTTTGTCGGTTTCTTTAATACTTCAATACAGTCAATGGTTTTAAATATAAATTTATTTTACCGTGTGGAGAACTGAAAATGCATGAGCACATAAAGTTGAAAACACCCCCCCCCCCTTTTCCAATTACTTTTAAATTAAGCTCTCATTTTAACAAGACAGTATTAAATATTTTTCATAAAATTTAGTCTTGAAGCGTACACTTTGTTATTTTATAGAAGAATGTGACAGGGTTAAATAATTAAATTGAAGCATCTTTAATTAATTTTTTTATATATTATGTAGACAGCGCGCTCTAGTTCTCCGATGTCCTCCCTGCGAATTTTATATCGTGTCGCTTTCTTGCTCTCTCTCTCTCTCTCAATCTCTTTTAAATTATTTGTTAAGGCTTGAGGATTGTACACTACATGACATAAATCTTATGCAGAGTGATTTTCAGTCAATGAAATATACATCTTTCTTTAGGCTAATTCTTTTTTCATTGTATACAGTTTTAAGTCTATAGGCATATGGCTTCTAATATTATGCGCCACTCCTTAAACATGTTATGTGCGGTCAGTCAGTTAAAAAATTAAATAAAATAAATCATTACTTGAATAAACTTTTTCCATTAATGCAAACTTTGTGCTTGTTGTTATTGAACATACATGTCAACCACGTGTAAAAGTTCTACTTTCGTTTTAGAATCGGGTCAATTATTAGTACACATATTTCTGCCACAGGGATATCGTTACGGCTTGTGTTTTTGTAAAATTAGAATTTTGTGCAGTGATTAATATAATTTTTTTTAATTCCATTTTTCTCCGAGACCTTTGTATAAACGAACAGTACAGACTTGGTGCTTATTTACATGATTTTACTTGATTGTAGCACAAAAACGAGGGGGTGAAATACTGTTAATACAATTAAGTGATAGCCGATAGGGCAAGGTCTGTTCTTTAGTTGTGTGTTTTAAAAGTCATGCAAGTTATGATATTATACTTATCGAATTTTTTATATGCATGAATAAAATTATTTTAGAGAATCAATTGCAATGAACCATACAAAAATCAGAACTGAAGTAATTATAACATTTATTCATGGGTGCGATACACAACGTCATGTTTCTTACATTCAAAATCCATGGCCATACATTTAAGGTTTTTTTCTCGGATTAAGCGAAGTGGAGTTTCCCTGCATCTGAATTGGGAACAATTCATGCTAATATTAATTCAAAAAAGTGCTTCACTAAACAATCTTTCTCTTTATATCTATATGATTGTATATTTTGCACACTTTTTTTTTTTATTAAAAAGTGAAGTCAATTCCTCGTCTACGTATTTACCGGTTCCAAACAATCGTTAGCAGAGATTCAGAATTGAAAATACATGTGACCACCTCCCCCGGAATATTCTTTTATCTGATAAACGAAATATACTCCCCGGCCTAAATTCCCTTACTTCGCATTTATAGCAACCCACAATTTTTTTTTGTTTAGTTTCTTATTCACACATGCCTTTTAGACCTACTGTTATGTATACAATCACATACATTTTATATATTTTTGTGGTCTATGAATACTAAAGTAAAATGGTAAAAAGATTCAAATAAATGATTGATTGATTGAAGAAATATGCGTAAAACTAAAAAATGAAATTAAATACTGAAAAAGATAAATCTTTGACAATTGAACTAATAATGAAAATAAGTCTGTACAAAGTACATGTATAGATGCATATATCTTTTTTTCATTATAGTACCAAAGTGTTCTATTCTAAATATTTTTTCTATCAATTTTATTCGTCATCAAATTCAATATTATGGAATTTTTTTTTTTCGTGCGACCATAAACTTTAAGATTGTTCCAAAGTAGCGAGTACATGTACAGTGTTATTCGTTTGTTTATTGAAAACACCGGTAGCCGCAGACGAAGAACAATAGGTAATTAGTGCCCATTGTTACGCTGACCACTACAATTTGGATGGAATATACAAGTTGTACCCCGTTCTACCCCGGGGATGAGGACATGTACACAATACAGCCAAATCACAGGTCGATCACCGATTTCTGATCAATTGAAATCAATTTAAAGGTGTTTTCCTTTCAACTTTTTACCATGCAAAATTAAAATCGATTAATTTGATCATATACTAATAGTAACATATTAAATTAAGTCTCATTTCAGTTCTTATTTCCCATTCCATAAAATCAAATAAAAAAAAAATTAATGAGATTTCAAAACTGATTAAATAAAAAATGATTTTGTATTTAAATTTTAAGACAAACTAAACACATGTACCTTTGTACTAGGGATTGTTAACCTCTAATTTTTAATCAGCTCACCCCATTTGCCGGTTGCACATGCATACAGTGTGTACTTGTACATATGTACATGTGGAGGAGTTTAATTCTTGGACGATCTACAAACGTCTACATAACATTAAAATAAATGAATAAATAAATAAATAAATAATTAAAATATGTGCCCACAGATTGAACATATTCAAATCTGTATTAACCTCTTAGTTACTTTTTAAAAGGGATAAAATTTCTAATTTCCGAGCAAATTTTAAAATATTTCGACAAAAAGAGACCAGAAAACTGAACATTTAACAAGATAAATATAATTGTTTTCGAGAAAAAAAGGCCTTCAAAAACAAAATGTTGTCCAAACTCGACCAGTTGACCTAGTGAAAACGGAACAAATCCAACTTTTCTAACCTGCAGGAAACTTTTTTATCCCGATTTTTTCCCATCCATTAAGAACTTTTTTCTTATTATTGAAAAAAAGATCACCGATCTCCCTACATAATTTTCTTGGAGTCGGGAAAGGCGGCGATGGATCTTTTTTAAGATAGAATAATTCTCTTTTTATTTACAGTTTATTTTTCAATAAGATCTTATGCAAAAAAAATTCCATTTTTTTCTGCCGTTATTTTTTTTATTAATTCTATTTCTATATATTCATTCTATTAATAATTCATTTGATTATTGTCAAAATTTTCACAAAGTTAACGTAATGTAGAAATTGAGATCAGCATACATACACACAGTCATGTAATTTTGCCACAAGCAGAACATTTAAAAAAATATGAAAATTTTGCCATGATAATTCAAGTAAAAGAAAGTAATAATTGAAGGTTTTTATAGCCCTCTGTTTTATTTTAAACCAATTACCAGGTTAAAAACAATAACCACAGTAATTATCAGTAAATCTCAGCATCGACAGTACCTCAACAGTAATTATCAGCAATTCTCAGCAACGACAGTACCTCAACAGTATTTATCAGTATTTATCAGAAACAACAAAAAATATCAGCAACAACAGTAATAATAACAGTAAATATCAGTATTTATCAGCAACAACCGCACATTATCAGTAATTATCAAACTTTATCAGTAAAATTTGGGATTCTCAGCACTTTTTCGTCCAGTAGTGATGGGATCAAAGTATTACAAAATGTTACTTGTTTGTTTGAATATACACGTATTTATATTCTTATTAGTATACATATTTGTGATCCTATTTGTTGCTTGTTATATGTTTATTTTACTTATATATATTGTGTACTTTTTATCCAACATGCTTCAATTGATTGACAGAATGTTTTATGATAGTACAAATATACACGCATATAATTGCATGCCTCTTTGGCCCTCTACTGAGCACCTTGGGTCTTAAAAATGATGACAAGCTCACTTTAACGACAGTGAATAAGGGCAGGGTCACTTTATTGAGCCATCTGTATGTGAATCAACAATCAAATCAATATACTGAATATTTTTTCTAATTTTTTTGTGACTAACAGGAATAACAATGCCAGTATACTGTAGCTGTCCATTCATATCCATCAATTATTCTTAAATCACAGGTCATCATGTATTTATTAATTATAAACTAGACAAATTTTGACATATTTAGTTATTGCATTTATTTATGTATGTCTATAAATGTATATGTAGGCATATTGAGCAGTGAGGGATGTTTTTCGTTCTAGCGCCTACTATAACACGGGACTTTGGTTTAAATACGGTCTCATCTAAAGGACTGATCTCATCTGTATGACCAGTCTTAAAAGGGCTGCATTTCATTTCCGGAATTTTTGGTAGATATCAACTTTTCATTTCCGACATTTTTAGGTTTTCATTTCCGACATTTTTTTGTTTTCATTTCCGACATTTTTCAAATACATATGTAGTACCTATATTAACAGATTTGATAACTTGAATAATGAAAAATTTTAAGGATTAAATCATAAATGAATCTTTGAAATCCAATATTTTGTAAATCTATCAGTGACTTGAACATAAACATGTATGGGGCTGTCACTGACATTTAATTTGTGATGACTTTAAGTTTTCTATCGTCAACTTCCCTTACTTATGCAGCAATATACCTTCATCACCTGCATACGGAGTATATATATCTCAGTTGATTCGATACGCAAGAGCGTGCTCTACGTATGAACAATTTTTTAAACGAGGTAAATTATTGACAAGCAAGTTGATGAAACAAGAATATCAACAGTCTCCTTTAAAGTCATCATTTCGTAAATTCTATGGTCGATACAATGACCTTGTCAGCAAATACAATTTATCATTGAGTCATATGCAGACTGACGTTTTTCATACCAATTGTTAGTCCATTATTTATACACTGAATTGAAGACGGATTTTTTTCCGTTATTTCCTGATCATGACAACGAACATACGGCGGGTGTGACCGGTCGGCAGGGGATGCTCACTCCTCCATGGCACCTGATCCGTGTTTGCTCTGCTCTTATTTTGTATATTGTTTAATGGACGTTGAGATTGAATACTGTTCGTTATCTCCATATCCTTCTTCTTAGTGGAAATTGAATGTAGTGAAAAAGTTTTATGCTCATTGAACACTTTTACCTAGACTAATAATTAGTGCTTCTTGTATGCATTTATGTATAGATGTTTTTTTTTCATTTTTTTTATTAATATTTTGGTATACATGTTAATACTTTTTAAATTCCGTTTTCTTTTTCTTAGAAAACATTGAATTGCCGCACAGGTAAATTCCGGAAATGAAAAGAAAATTATGTCGGAAATGAAAACATAAAATGTCGGAAATGAAATAAAAAAATGTCGGAAATGCTATGCATATTTCCGGAAATGAAATGCAGGGCTTTAAAGGGGCATAGACACAGTTCAGCTAAAAAAAATGTTTAACTAGGGTCTTTCTAATGATCATAAAAAATTTGAACTTCAGTTGTTGAGATACAAGACAGATTTAGAGCTCCAACCCTTGGTTATGTAAACAGAGTTCGTGTCATGTTTTGTTTACATAGATTAATATACAAATGTGTGTTCGTTTAAAGCAAATAAGTTCAATAAAGAAGTTAATTTAAATACTATTATAAAGTTTCTAGTGATTTGCTGAATTTCATTTTGTTATAAATATATTTTCTACATGTAAACAAAAACAAGGCACTAACCTTGTTTACATTCTGCAGAA
>NW_026925408.1:0-26587 GCF_032062105.1 Saccostrea cuccullata | reverse complement strand
TTGTGCAGGCGATTTCTCGAGAACTATTCAGCGGTTTTCAACGAAACTTTCACAGAATATGTGTTATAATATGAAGTTGTTACTTTTGAAAGAAAATTTGGAAAATACGATTCCGGTTCCAAGTTATGGCCAATTTCCTGATTTTAAAATGCGATTTTGTCGCCCCTTTTTATCGAAAATGGCTGAGTATATGAATTGGAGACTAATTGAAGATGATAGATCATGACTTTGTGGTTAGCAGAATCGTCTTTTTGTGCGTCGTCAGTACTTCCGGTTTGAACCGGAAGGGTATTTAAAAAATGCAATTTTCCAACTTTTTTGTTATTCAATATTTTTTTGTGATGTTAATAATTTAAATAGAGACTCATTTGCGAATGCGTAATATGTAATTTGTTTTAGAATCGAAAAAGCCAATCTCGAGATATTTGCATTTAAAAATTTGAAGCGGTGTTTTCAATGGCCGAATGGTTAACGCGTTGGATTGTCACGCGAGCGATCCGGGTTCGCTCCCCCGAATGTCCGATTTTTTTAAATCACTTTTTCTGCTAGATTTTTTGCATTTTATTTCAGAATGGGACGGAAGACCTCTCGTTGCTCGCAACGAGATCGTTCTAGTTATTATAATTTTTCTTCTCGGGAAAATTTTGTCCGCAAATGATCTTGTAAAGTACGCATCCGATTAAGGGGAAACCTTTTTAGGGTAAGTAGGCATGTTATGTAGATTTGCGGAACGAAGGTCATTTTGCGCGCACGTGCTTGCAAGAGCGCGCACGTGCAACACATGAAATGGCCAATATAATGGATATAGCCGTAACTTTTCTATTTTTTGATGAAATCTTTTGAAATTTATAATGTAAAGATATATTAGTAGCGTAGACAAGATGACATGGTCAAAATAGCAAGATCTCACGTGCATGCACGTGCGCTTAGTTCTGATTGGCTGAAAATAAAGTCTCAATATCTTTCTTGTTGTTTGACAAAATCCTCTGAAATTTTTAACATAGCCATGCATTATGATATCCTACAACATGGTATATAGCAATTATCAGGAAAACACGTGCATGCACGTGCGCTGCAATCTGATTGGCTGATACTTTAAATAGCTATAACTCCCTTGATTTTCAACCAAATAGGATGGAATTTGGAACATAGATAGATATAATGGACTTCTACAAGAAGGTATGGTCACCATGCACATGCTTACACGTGCATGTACGTGCAGTGTAATTTGATTGGCTTAAACTTTAAACAGTTATAACCCCCTTGGTTTACAACCAAACGGGGTGGGATTTAGAACATAGATAGATTTAATGGACTTCTACAAGAAGGTATGGTCACCATGCTCATGTATGCACGTGCGTGCACGTGAAAAGAGTAAAATAAAAATACACTTGAATGAGCGTATTTTTTAATACTTTTGGATTAAATACTTTCATATTTAGTATATTAAAATACATAGATTGTGTAGACAAGATGATATGGTCATTACGCACATGCATTCACATGCGCACGCGTGCAATGCTTAAATTTGAATGAACTTGGTACACTTCTGGGTAGATGTTGTTAAAGTCGCAAATGCATAGAGTTTGTCCCATTTAATGAGGCTTACAGGGAATATGGCACCAAAAAGGGAATCGGGGAGCGTTTGGGAACATCTGGAACGGTCCCCGTTACCATAGCACTAGTTTCTTAATTAAAACGCACTTCATATAATAAAGAATGTATGTGTACGTGTACGTTATTGTATATAAAATAGAAGGTTTTTTTTTATACAAAATAAATGCACAAATCAAAAACCGTTGACATCACGAGCAAAATCTTAACATTTTCACTATATTAGGTGCTCTCTCTTTTCTCTCTCTTCTATTACACTGTTTAAGTACGGTTGAAAAATTTACCCACAATTAGTCATACAAACTACACATTGTTTTATTACGTAAAACATTCAGTCGATGTGTATGCATGCATATTGGCTGTTTTAGGGATGTTCTTTTACTTATTTTTTGAAAAATCTAATAAAAATGAAATATGGAGATCATCCACGTAGCATCGTTTTTGAAAGGGGAGCAGCCAAAGAAAAAAAGTTTTTTGACATACCTGAAAAGCTCACAAGCAAAAAAAAAGGGGGGAATTGCCCAAACTCGAAAATCCTATTTCCTGGGGGATGGTAGTAATTTTCACTGCCAACTTCTTTCAGTACCTTTTTTTTTTTTTGCTTTCTATACTACATTTTCCCTGATATCAATTTCTTGTAGTATAGGGGGTGGGAGGTTGGGGGGGGGGGGGGGGCAACCAGTCTTTCAATGAACATTCCAAATAGTAAAAGTAATGTTGGGAAAAAAAGTTGGCCCTGTCTCCCTTTTGATACGTGCCTGGGAGATAACAAACAGAATTCAACCAAACCATACAACTAAACAGGAGATAAACGCAAGCTTCCTAAACACCAAAAGTTAGATCGAAGAATAAGAATCCCTTACAAACCGCTAACACATCAGCAATGAGGTGTTCCAAAATCCTAACACAAATGCATATTATAGCAATCCTGCTCATACACTAATATTCGTCAAGATGTTCAAAATGATAGATTAAGATGTTCATATGTTTCAAATAAACAAACGATTATTTAAAATAATAAAATTAGAATTTAAAAGTCACTGTACGATAACAAAAACTAAAAGAATCTATTATTTATTTTCATATCCAGTAGAATTTTGTTTGAAAATTCTGTATTCGTAAGATAATATCTGAATAATAATGATTTAAACAGGCAGGGTGATGTCCTTGTCGTGAAATAGTGTATGAATGATAATTTTAAGAGGATGGCAGCCCAGTCTCGTTTGCTATGTTTAATTTTATAATATGAAAGTATTATGCTATTAGCTTAAAATTTCAGATATAGAAGATTACGCTAACGAATTAGAGTTCAACATCGCGGGAAAAGCATCGCAAGAATCATCAGGTCGAGGAAAATATTTTTTGTGACGTCTGTTCAGTGAGGAACCAACATGACTGACAAATCGACCAATCAGCTTAGCGAGTTGCATTTAATGCATTTATGGGTTACTACAAAAAATGCTACATGTGTTTTTCGAAAAGGCTAGTTTTTAAAATCTCTCTCGGAGAGACGTGATGCATTTTCCCAAGCATTTACACGCTTAATGCATCATGACGTTATTTATTATCTAACAATACCATGCTTGCATTTGCATACTAATGATTAACAATGATAAAAATTTGAGTTTTCCCCACATCATTGTACAGGTCCATTTGTTTACATTTTCCCTGTGCTGTACTGTCAGTGAAAAGACAATTTCACGCATGATTATTCCTTAGTACACTTTTAAAGCAACCAACTTTGAGGTGTGCTGACGTATTGACAATGTTTACAATGTGTACAACTTCAACACATACAGTAATGCAACTCAATACATATTTTACATCAATGCACATGAGAATTAATGTATCTTTGTAATTTATAAAAAAAAAAATGTGAAACTTATATTTTCTTTACTTGTTGTCCAAAGTCCAGTTCAAAGTAATGAAGATTTTAAGCTATGTAGTTAATTATTTTTTTTTTAAAGCTTCAGATTGCTCCGTTTCATTTCGCTGTAGTTGGTTTGGAAAGGAATAAGATGGGTCTTCTATGTCAACTTGCAGAGGTAAATTTGTTTTAGTCTATTAGCTTTATCTTTATCGTTCCACACTTATTGACTGTGCCTTTGCTTAGGAAATTATGTCACAGGAAGTCCTGTTCTTTAAAGGCTGTTGTCTAATTATATTTCAGATCAGTAAGCTCCTGACTTGTACCAAAGAATTCAGTGAGACTTCTTTAGAAAGCCTGCAGTACCAAATTGACAAGTACTTACAAGGAATTCGGAACCATCTACCACAACTGCAGCAGAAAGTCAAAACGCATCTCTCTGTACATATAGTATGTCAAGCTGTGATTATTAACTGTTTGCACCATTATTAATTAGGGCCCCGCTTAGCGGGCGCCCTATAGTGATCAGTCTGTCCGTCCATCTGGCATCCGTCCGTCCGAGATCTCTTGTCCGGAGCATATCTTCTCTCTCCTTGGCCCAATCTGGCTCATACTTCACCCATAGAGTGCATTTGGGTAACCAATGTACAGTGACCTTGAACCATGTTTCTAGGTCAAAGGTCAAGGTCATGGCAGAATTATATGAAAAAATCCTTGTCCGGAGCATAAATTCTCTCTCCTTGGCCCAATTTGGCCATTACTTCACTTACAGAGTTCCACTGGTCAATGGATGTGCAATGACCTTGGTCGAAGTTTCTAGGTCAGAATTTAGCCTTTCTGTTTAAAATCTTTGTTTGGTGCATAATTTTTTCCCTTTAATTCCAGTAAATTTATATAACTGGGGATACAAGATAACTATGATATATATCTGTAAATTTGCAGTATCCGTGAAGTCGTACTAAATGACTTTTTCTGTATTACACCAATGTTCCACTTCAAAATAAACCCTTTAAACTCATAATTATGTACATATAAATATTTTGCTTTAGGCACATGTTTAAAGTAAAGATTGATTTGATGATTGTTCATTAATGAAAATATTCAAGGACATACATATATATATAACAACAAAGGTGGGAGTGTTATAGGAATCACCTTGTCTGTCTTTGCAAACATGTCCATCCAATATCTTTCTTATGAAGTAACACAAGAAGGAATTACTTCATACAAAGGCTGTCCATTAACCAAAAGTTTGTCATGACCTTGACCCAAGGTCTTTTGAGCAAGTTCAAGGTCACTGAAAGGAAAATTATAATTTGTGTCCAATTCATATCTTTCTTATATATAATCTTGGTGAGTTTCCATTAACCACAAAATAAAGATTGCTTATGTCCTGAGGATATGTGTTATGGGGGAAGGAGTGCATTTGTCCTAGTTTATTATATGTCTCCCACTGAACAACAATTAATTACTATTACTCACAAATTCAAGCTTATGACCTTTGAAAGTTTGCTAGTACCTGGTGCTTTTTTTTTTACCAGCTTGCACCATCTGAAATATTTGATTGAGGAAAAGTTGATACCATATCAAATGAAAATTGCTATGAAAAGGTTTCTTGTATCTATTTAAATGTTAAAATACCACCCATTTCTAATTATTGTTCAATCCTTAAACCTTGAAAAGCTATTCAAAATTTGAGGTTATTTCAGGTAGATGACATCTTCACTCATGGCCCCTTGGATTGTTACAAGGAAGATGGATTTGAAAAAATGCATGGTCGAATTCGGGACCTGAGCTATTCACGCAGAATTTGCATGCCAGGAGCAGAGACACAGCCAGTGCTTTTGCTGAAATTGAGATTCTGAATCATGTCATAACTGGCGGATATTTCCCTAAAGGAGAGGAATGGTGAGAACTTACATTAACATGCATTTCCTTAAATTAGAACCTAACCTAAAAGCGGGGCCTTTTGAGATGGCCACCATCTCAATGACATTTAGTTCATCCACAAATTGAAATCCCTATGAAACAAGAATTTTTCCTCAAACCACGAAATTTTGACAGCTCGAAAATATATGATTTTACAGTATGTGTAAACTGAAGGGTCAATATGTTACCGCTGACCAGGGATGGTCCATTCTAAATGTTTAATGAAACCTTAACTGCACACATTTATAGTACTTAATTGACATCCAAGAATAAGAATGTATTAGACATACATACAAGTTATCTGCTCAACAAAGTTTAATATGGACTTCAAAAATTGTTTAATGCTAAAATGAGGAAAACATGAAATTCTAGGAAAAAAAAATAGAAATGGATATATTTTAATATTCAAATAAATGTACCATTAATAAATGTATAGCACATGAGAATCCTAAATCTAGCTGTAAAAAGTTGAACAGAAATTGATGCCATATCTAATGCTTAGAAGATTGCCATACAGTTTATTTGACATATAATATAATTTTTGTATACTGAATTCATTCATTGTAGGCTACAAGCTTCAGTGTCTGTTCAAATGACAGCTAGCTGTAAAGAAGTCAGACAGTTTTTGGGCATGCCATGTAATGAGTCTAATGAGTCGATGAAGCTTAGGAAGGCAATGGAGAGGCAAAATGGGTCTTTGCTGTGGGAGTTCATTGATGATGAGACCATTCAAATGTTGTCATTGATTATTGATGACATTGACTTCACAGGGGCCAAACGAACTAAGTTTAATTCCATTAAGGCCCAGTCAGAACAGCTGGTCAACAAAGGAACTCCCATTTTATACAAAGTAGATGGCATTAAGGTAACAAAAAGACAGTGTTGAAAAATATTTTAAAATTATGTATTATAAAAAAAAAAATCCCAATCAGACATAATCATGTTATATCTATCATGTATAAGAATTCCTAAAATAATTATAGCTCCTATTCATTTAGTCAAGACTTCTACTTTGAATACATGTTTTTTTGTTTGCTAATTGAATAAAACTATATTTATAGCAGCTAACTGGTTACAAATTCGGCTTTTAGATCATGATTTTCATTATACAAAATATAGGAAGAAGTTGGCTTATTTGAAGAGGGATGGCTGATTGCAACCTCTGAATGTACACAGTTTCAACTGGCACGTATACGCAAAGTGGAACGGTTGAACGACTCAAGACTGGATGATTTTGCCTTTGAGAGAGTCGCTCTTTCCGAGGATTTTGAAGTTGTTCCTGCGTCTAGGATTTTGAGTACTATTTGTTTGGTGCATGACTGTCTTAGTGAGGGATGTCGTGTTAAAGATGGTTTGTTGCCTGTGCGTGTTGAGCAAGAGATGAAAGATGTTAGAAAGAAATTTTGGAAACATACAAGAAATACTGTTTATTTTTTAAACAGATTCAGTTTTGCAAATGCCAGATGTAAATATTTTGATTAATGTTGTCTAGCTGTGTTCAATTTTGAGTATCTTTTGAACTTTTTCAATATAGATATGCAAATAGTAGTCCTGATAGTGTAGAGGTTGGGAAAACATGTTTTCATCTAGAGGATTGATTTTGTAAAAGCATTATTGTTGAATATTAACACAGGTAGTAATATGTCTTTGATTACTGGTAACAACATTGAGCATGTACAGTTATGTCATCCATTTATTCTGCTAATTTCTATTGATTGCTTCATGTGATAGTCTTATTTTGTACATTTTAACCTACTTATTCAATGTACTGTAATGCTTGACAGCAAAAATGACCATTTTGGTACACACATACATTGTTTTGAATATTTTTTTTAACTGTAAAAAAAATATAAAATTTTACACAATGGTATGTCAGTGTGCAAAAAACACAAATGAGCATGAAGATTATAAAGATTTAAATACTGTTTTATCTCATCTGCTGTATAAGTGCTGTATTATTTTATTTTCTTATCTGCTGTATAAGTGCTGTATTATTTTATTTGCTTTAGATATTTTAATATAAGCATTCATATCAAATTAAGGATACACACACATATTTGGATGAATTCATTTCTATGGTCTTACTTTCTGTGTAAACGAAGCAAATGTCAAAATTTTAAAATACTGTTGAATTAAGAATTCTCTCTGATGTTCAACATTTTAATTTTTTGCCATCACCATTCTGTATAATTTCTCATATAAATTAATATTAGATTACGGTCTTTTCGACCTTTTAAGATTTTACACTGCTTGATGCAGTCTTACAATTGTAGTTTCTGTTATTGGGGTTAAATAACAAAGACCTTTGTTAGAACGTTTAACATCATTATAAAGTGTTTGTAAAATTTTAATGAAAACAAATTAATGAAAGAAATTGAAGATCTTTAACTTGAATTGTTTTTTACTTTTCATATGAATAACACAAAATTTTTATATGAATTCATAATTTGAGAATATTTTTTAAACTTGTGGTTAAAATCTTCTAAAAACCAGTCACAACTGGGGAGAACATGTTCATTAATCATATTTATAAAAGAAATTGAAATGAAGTGGCCAAATTTTAGAGAAATTATTTTTTTTTTAATTTTAGCCAATCCCGATCAAAATTAAACCGATCCCAACCATAATTTTACAATTATTGGAAATAAAGAACATTTTCTCAAGAATCCTAGTCTGATTAGGTGTAATAAGGGTTAAAACATTATTGAACTTGACAATAAAATAGATTTCTTCATTGTAAATACATGAAGAGGCAATAAATTAGCATTTTATTCATTTTGTGTTAATTTTGATCGGGATCAGTTTAATTTAGATCGGGTTAGGTCAAAATATTAAAAAAAATGAATTTCTCTAAAATTTCTCAATTTCGATTCAATTTCTTTTTAAAATATGATTGACAAACATATTGTTCTTAGCTGTGACTAGCTTTATATTGTTTTTAACCATAGGTTTAATAAAAATTCACAAATAATGTGTTTTATTTTCATAAATAATTTTTTATAAAAAATTTTTAAAGTCTTACCAGCCTTTCTTTACATATTTTATTAGATATTCATATGATGCATTCATCTACAGCAAACTTTTAACTCGAAAACATCTTATTTGGATATAAATAATTGTTTCATTTCCTTTGAAAAAATACAAAAAAATGAATATAAAATGATATTTTAAAGAGCTAATATCGGCCTTTCAATGCTGATACCATTGTTTAAAAAGGATGACTCAAAGATCTATAAAATAATTTGTATAATTTTTGTACGACCAGTTTTGATTTAATAGCGGAAAATTATCCCCTCCCCCTTTCTCAATAAATCACGTTCCCGCGCGTCTTTCAGACTTGGGTCGATCACTTTGTTATATGAATCTACAAATACACATTAAAAAAATTAAATTGGAATATTGCCTTTCCTTCAAAAATATATCAACTTACAAATTTAAAAGTTCTCATATGTAAAGATTATTTAAATGTAGATTTTTAGGAAATTTTTGAATACCCCTATCACCCCCACCCCTTCCTTTTTTGCGTCGCAGACCATTAGCGTTTGACGAAACGTCGTTTACAGTGCAAATATACTGGTATTTCGTCATTTGAATCCCGGAGGTGTGCATTAGTTTTTAAATTCATGAATGCAGAATAAATATTGACTACTCTTTTTATATGTATCAGGAAAAAATTACTGAAGGATTTTAGTGTTTAGTCCATATAATATGTATGCGTTATGCATTCCATATCACAAACCTGGATACGAATTCAAGTTTTTGTGAACTTGAATATGTTGATTTTTAATTTTATTTCTTTAATTTTATTCATTAAAAAAATGATGTATGTCAACTCTCCTGTGATATAAATGGAATAATTGTAGTTTCTTTCATGTCATTATTTCAAACGAGACAGTATGTGGCCGTGGGGAATGGGGATACATCGACATTTGCATAGATGTACACCCCTCATGATATTGTACGCATTTCTTTCAATGTCGTCGCTTCTAAAGTTAAAATGAAAATTCCGTATTCGTCCACATTAACCTCAAAATATCAAACATTAAAGTCTTCATCTATTTCAATTTATATGAAATCGCACTTTGATATTTTTTAAAATCTAAAAGGCTACGTTTTGTTTTGATTCGAGGAAATGCGAACCAACATTGTTGACTGCAATAGGATATTCATAAATGAAGATCTATAATTTCAGTACAGGTGAACAATTCTTTTCAATTCTATACTTACATTGTATATATGAGGTCTATAGTATTCTATTCTCGGATTTATCAGGTCTTGCTGTAAATGTATCTGATTCTGTGGAAAACCGTGAATAAATGGAGAAAAATAAACATCTCCTACATTTTGAGAGTTGTTCCTCTTTGATCAGTAAGGGTCTGAGAACAACATCGATTTTACATTGTAAAAAGTGTTTTTGTTTATTTATTGTTGTTTTATGTAATTAAAGAAGAAAAACAATATTTATATCGTAAATGCACAAATTGTAATGAAGACCATTCATCGGACTGTTACATAGCCAATTGTACATAATGAGAATTTCGGCAATGTAAAATTTTCAGAATAAAAAAAATGCTGCGCTTTGGTCAAAAATTCAATTTATTGTATATGAAATGAAATGAAATAAACATTAAGGGATGGTATTTTATGTCTTGCTTTTTACAGAGTTTAATCGGGTTAATTAAAAAATACTTATACGAGGGTTGATCCAAAAGTTCGTGGAATTTGTTCATATTTTATTTATGTGAAATGAGAATTAAACCACCCTATGTGGTATATAAAACGAAAATTATGTCATTATTACGATTGCTTGATCTTGTAAAAACCTTTGTCTGAGACTTTTACTGATTTTACTGGATGTTTAGTTAATTAGTTGATGATTTATTGTTCATCTTTAAGGTGTTCGACAATGTCAAATTTCAGTCAAGTCATTTTTTTTAATTCCTGGGATCACTTCAACTGAAACGCATATATTATTGACACAGGCTGGGGAAAATGCATTTATTTACTGGTTTTCATTGACATAAGAATCTTAAGAAAAATGGAACTTCTGTGGACGGTGATTAAATGTGTGGCCGCTTTTTTGAGGATCTGTTGTAAGTGTTTATCGCCCTAGACAAATTAAAACCTTTAAAGGACGTTGTCGGCTGATGTACTCTTCTTGACATTGCTACTGAAATTGGAACATCATGTGGAAAGATTGGGAGCATTTTGTAATATGAGTGAAAAATAAAGATGACCTTGTGCGAGAGGATACCCAGGCTTTTCTTGAGAACAAACAATGGAGAAAAGAGGCATTATTGGTAGAACTACGTATTCGAATTGGACATTAGGATGAAATGCTTCTACAATGTATAACGTGACGCGACATATCTAACTTGGCGTAACGTAAAAGTTTCCCCAGGGTTTCACAACTATCTATTTTCAGAAAGCTCGTGTGGCCTTATTGGTATTGGAAAGTGATGAAATTTTCTAGTATTGTTGTATTATGACTCTATTTCATAAATGTGTTTGTTGTTTGCTTTCATCAAATCAAGAAAAAAATTTAGAAAGAAATTCCACGAACTTTTGGATCAACTCTCGTATGTGAAATTATCATATTTTTCAAATCTGCGAAAAATATCTTGAAAATAAAAACTTAATGTACCATGTATATAGTTATCGTTTTTACAACTGATGCATAATCGGTCACCCCAAAAAGACTAATTTCATAAACACTGTCTATTTTAATTGTGTAGTAGAAAATTTTCCAAGAGACTGCCAAGATGTATTATGGGAGGGTTACATGGAGAGCAAGGTGTACACGATCTATCCACAAGGAGGGGGACAGCTGGAGGTCTTCTGTGACCAGCACACAGATGGTGGTGGTTGGACGGTTTGTTGGTGTCATTCTTATCATTAGACGCTTCCACTTTATAACAAATCAAATTTTTTATTTTAGTTAAACTATTGGTTCAAATGACCTTTTTCTGATATTTTTTTGCTTACTGTTATAGGTATCGTTTTTTAATTTTGTAAAGTAGTCTTTAACTATCCCCTACCTTTTTATATAATGAAATACGTTTGGTTATGTGCAGATACCAGTTGGCGTGGTAATGGTACATTTGCAAGTGACTTATCAGCATATAATTACCTTTCCGAGTTATCTTTATGACCATGCCCATCTAGTATCTACACATAACAAACGTATATTGCTATTTGAAAAAGATAGGGAATACTGTAGTTTATAAAAATAACAGTTTACATATACAAAGGGATAATGAACCATGTTGTAAAATCCCTTACAAAGGAAGTATTTTCAAAGAAACTCAATGCCCAAACACACCAATCACACTTTAACGATCTACAAGGGATGCTGCTGCCGAGTAGGGCTGTGATACCGCTAATTTGAATGCCTCTGAGTTAAAAGGTTAAAACAATATCTAAATGAAAGTTTTGAAGAAAAAGCATTTCATTTTCAATTGTTGAAGTCGTTAATAAAATAAAAACCATCCGAAGTTTGACACATAATGAAGGATACATTCCCTTAACATGCTACAGGTTGGCACAAGACAGGTAGCTGTGGCAAGGGCAATGGATGTTTCCCAGTCTGTTAAAAGCAGACTATGGTCAGACTCAAGCTACTCGGTTTGCTCAGATGTCAACTTCAGAGTACTTATGTGTAAAAACTCAGGCTCAGGACATTTTTATCCTCACCATTGCCTTGAGAAATCGTCTGGTAACAGCAAAACAGATAATATATCTTCAAAGGGATACTGGCTTGGCAGTGAGTGGCCAGAAGCCATCAGGAATCGACTGCAAAGATTTCAATTACATATCCGTCGTCCACGTGTCATTCTCAGTTTCAGGGAACGTCAAATTTGGTCCAGAAAAGGGTTTGTCACCATCAAAGCTAGGGTTATCGCCGATGGAACTACTGAATGTTCTCATATGAGTTGAGGTTCACTTTCGACTTCTTGGACAGACGCAGAAGGGTTATGCGTCGACGTAACGAACGTGTCCATGACGTTAACGCCATTAGACATGATCGATATGGAAGTGGATCTGTAAAAGTGTGGGGAGACATCACTGTTGCCAACAGAACAGACTTGCATGTATGTTGTTACACCTGCACAAGACAGTCTAGATCCTACCGGAACAACGTCTTTCCTATGTTGTGTCTTTTACACGTTGCATTAGCCGTCGTTTCATTTTTCAAAGAGACAATGCAAGATGCCATAGCTCCATGATCGTTACAGATTATCTAAACAACAGAATATTACCACATTCCTATGGCCCGGATTCAGTCTGGGTTTTTTTTTCGCCATCGTGCATGGCTGTGCTATGCTAACGTCAACAATCTCCTGCCAATGTGCAAGAACGTGCTGCAGTATTGAGACCTTAAGAGTATGCAACACCGAATCCGAGCTTGTCTGGCTAACCGATTGGGATATATCATCTACTGACTCTGTTTCAGAATGGTGGTAAATTGGCTTTGTGGCCACGTGTTGTTGTCGACCCTAACTGTAACCCTAAAAACTATCAACCCGTATCCAACTTGAGTTTAATCTCAAAAAAAATTGAGAAAGTTGTGTTTCGTAGGATTGATACCCACTTGGATGCGAATTCTCTTCGCGAATGCACTTCAGTCGGCACAAAATCCCGGGCACTCCACGTAAACGGCCGTCATCAAGGTCCACAATAAGGGCATGTGACAGCTCTGGACCAACAATCTTCAGCAGTCCTTATCATTCTTGATTTATCCGCTGCTTTTGATTTAATAGATCATAAGATACTATTACAACGCCTAACTGTGTCTTATGGATTTTTGATGGTGCACTTGAGTGGATCAAGTCTTACCTCAAGAACAGAAAACAATGTGTCACAATTGGATCCGTCCGATCAGAGTCTTGACAGCTGCTTTTTAGTGTCCCGCAAGGATCTGTACTCGGACCGAAATTGTATTGCCTCTTCTCCAAACCCATTTGAATCATATGCCATCGACACTGAATGATATATCACTGCTTTATATGCAGATGATACACAATCTACAGGATTATAAGACCACTGGAAAATTGGAACAATTACTAATATTTCTCTCGACTGAAGAGTGCCTTAGAGAAACTGGTTCATGGATGACATCGAACCTACTCAAACTAAACCAAGAAAAGACAGAGTTAATAATCTTCAACAAAAAGCAACACCAGAAGTATCTGCCAAAAATACAACTAAAAGTTGGTGATAATATCATTGAAAAGTTGGTCTTTTTAAAGCCATGTGTGATAAATCTAGGTTTCTTTTTTGATCAACACCTTACTATGGAAGAGCAGGTGTCCTAAGTCGTCAAGTCAAGCAATACGGCGCTTTCTTACAAAAGAAGCCTGCACGACAAAGGTGAACGCCGTTATCACTGCCAAATTGAGAACTGCCCTCCATATGGATTTTTAAAGACCATACTAGAACGGATTCAAAAAGTCCAGAACACGACAGCTCGTTTAGTTACAAGATCATCGAAACGGGACGCAAATTCACCTTTAATAGCTGACATTCATAGGATACCGATTCTTTTCGTCCACAGTGTAAAATCTTGAAATATATGTCTACCAATCCTTACACGGCTTCGCTCCATCTTATATCAAAGATCTTATAATGGAATACAAGCCCACAAGATCACTGCAATCTAAATCAATATCATGATTAGTTGTTCCTTAAATTAGGACAAACACGTATGGTGAACGTCGGCTTGGTTGGAAAGCGCATTTTTGGACAGCATCATTTTTGTTTAACGACGTTCCTAATGACATAAAACAGGCCAAGCTTTTTCTAAAGACAATGAAAGACGCATTTTTATAGAATAGCTTTTTAATTATGAGCACAACTTTTAGCAGGTACGCACAAAAGATACTCCTTTATTGACAGTTTTATATATGGCGTAATTTTATTTTGTATGTAAATTAAGTATTTTACATGTACAATGTAATGTTATAATTTCGAAGACATAATTATATGGGTATGTATTTTATATACATGTATGTATTCATAGCTCTTAAATTATGTTTGCTTGCGTTTTATTGTACAGCGCTTTAGAGTTAATTTATTAATATTTAGCGCTCTATAAATTATTATTATTATTATAACTCTGGAGAATCTGTCCTTTTCTGGTTATACGTACACAGTATCGAATAAATTGATAAATGTTTCCGTGATGTTTTTTCCTGTTATTTGTTTCCTTCTCGACATCATGATCTGAATTTTATTAGCCTTGTAAATCCAATTTCCCCCACTTTTTGAATAGTATTTATTGGGTAATTACTACTTATTTAGCACTGTGTCGTTCGTATTTGACACAAAGAATATTCGACACAAAGAAAAATCATTCGGTCAAGCAATATTTTAGGTTATACAGCGACGGATGGATGGGGTGATAGACTTTTTCCGGAATTGGAAGGACTACAAGTACGGGTTTGGTAACAAGTTGGGGAATATTGGCTTGGTATGTTATGAATTTTTTTTTTAATTAGAAGTGTCTATACATAAAAAGTAACATTTTTCCTAATAAATACATTGGAATTAAATAAACTATTCTTCTTGAAATATTAATTAAGGAGCACAAATAATCAAAGATATTTCTTTAGGGCATTTTAATGAGTTTAATTTCCATTAATTTAATTTTTTCTTCAGGAAACCACCAAATACATGAAATTGTTAATCAAGGATATTATGAACTGCGAATAGACATGTCTGACTTTAATAATGAAAAAAGGTATGCTCTGTACAAAAGATTTTCCATCGGTGATGAAGCCCATGGGTATAATCTTCATGTTGAAGACTACGAAGGGACAGCAGGTAAACAAAAAACGTTCTTTGATATTAATTTATACCGGGTTTTATAGGTTACATTGTCACGTGATTTTCCATTCGTCACTCATAATGTTTAACAAACAGAACAAGGTAGTTAAATAATCCACTTCTGATTCAGTTGAAATCGATGATAAACCTTAAAAATCTATTTATTCCGAGAGTTTTTATCTGCTATTGACGCCGTAGTTATTATCGGGTTGTTAAGTTCTTTGATCGTGACGAAAGAGCAGAAACTAAATAAATATTCTGTCACTTTTATTTCATTTCAGTTAAAATACTTGGAAAAATTAAAAGTAAACATGTAAAAAAAACAGAAATTAAAGTCCACTCAAATGTACAAAAGCAAGCATTTATTTGATTGTAACTGAAATAAATTCCGCATTTCTGTTCAGTATGGCTCATTCCATTGTGACTTTGAACAGAGCTCTATAAATTACCAGCCTCGCTTTATTATATTGTCAAATTCTATTTTTGACAAAAAATGGGAGTATACCAAGGTAGCACTGTACTTTGTTTCTTTACCTTTATCAAATTGTGGCATCATTATCTCCGAATAATTTTATAGGTGACTCGCTGATAGCTCATCATAATGGGGCACAATTCTACACAAAGGACCACGACACGTCAGGTCACTGTGCACAAGCTTCCAAAGGTGGTTGGTGGTATAACAATTGTCATTATTCCAACCTGAATGGAATGTACCTCAGCGGAAATCACGTGTCATACGCTGACGGTATTAATTGGAAAACTTGGCATGGATATCACTACTCACTCAAGACCACAGAAATGAAAATAAAACGACTTTAAAACGAATCTTATTTATTATAAATTTGCTTCAGATGCTGAAAAGAAAGAACTTTTTCATTGATTCGATAGTGTTTTGAAAGATACTGTAAATGCATTATACATGTATTTAACATGTTTAACGTGTACAATATTTGGTGGAAATTGAATTTTGAAAGTTTTAGCATATATTTGATTAAGCGCATTTCTCAATGTTTTTATTTTCTGTATATATGTGCAAGACATTTTGCGTTGTACATGAATTAGATGAAGTTCTCTCCGCCAAAAGCGCTAAGGAGAATACACAACCAAATGTTATACGTTTACAGTATTAGGATTCTCTTGTTACTTTTGAAAAAATCGCAGTTGCTTGTCCCGAATGCATATAAAATAAGAACAATATTGGCTAATACATAAGTACAAAACTTTACATTTTGAACTAGTTAGTTTTTGACTATAAATGAACGAATAAAATCGGAGTTTATACAAAATGATAAATACTGACTTCATTAAGATAATACGTACTTTAATGGAAAAATAAGAAAATGGAGGTTTCTCAGATAAAAATTCTATTCTATTATCAAATTTTTGCTGATGTCTTAAAGTAATAGCAATGTAAAAGATTCGGGAATTTGATTTTTTGTTGTTCAGACTCACTCAGATTTATCGACTTGTTGTCATAGACCGGTGGTACATGTTATCGGTGGTCTGAGCAATATGAAAAAGCGGTCCTCATCAGTGAAATAGTTCTTAATATAACTTTCACAGCTACAAACACACCTCCACCACCGACGATCGTATGGCGAGTTTTTCCAGAGGAAAACATATTTTGACCCGTGGGGCACAAATATCCGGCTGGCCGGATATCGACCGATAGTTCCCATCGACACTATCAACCCACAATACTTGGCTGGTTACGTTCATACATTGTAGAAAATTGGTCGTACACCTGTCGACTATGGGTCACTGATGGTCGAACATCGAATAATGTTATTCCTATGTCTGTTGCATATCACTCAACTCCCATTGAACTCCGATTAAAGGACACTGAACGATGCTTCACCATACGGCTGATCCTTAAAAGATGTGTTAGTTATTGATTACCGTTGATTGGTGATGTAGGGATCGATAGAGACATGCATCGCTGATTTCTAACTACAACTTACTTTCTCCCGATGACACCCACCACTTTACCCGATTACTTTGGGTGTCCGACCAGCAACTACGCTATTTGTCTTTCATAAAAAAAACCTCATCAGTTTCCAATTGTACGAGGGCTGTTGGATAAAAATTGATACTAAGAAAGAAACTAACATTTTCCATGATTTGGTTTTGATGATTTCACTTAAATGTTCTCTTAGAATTTAGGCAAATGTCCGTGACATTTTCATCCGATTTTTGATTGTTTTAGAACATATTTTTCGATATTGTCCTGGAATATGAAAGATCCTATGATTTCTTTGACTTGTTTGACCTTTCTGAAAGGTTTTTATTTTCTTTTTTTTTTCGAGTTTGTAAAATGAAACAAATCAATGGGTGAAAGATAGAATATTGTTTTTGTGATAAAACATTTAGTTTCTGTTTATCCCCGAGACCCCTTCATTGTCTGTAGGATTGGACACTGTCATTATTAAATTTAATGTAGGAGATCCTTAAGTTGTTTTCTTTCTTTCATAAAAATCTCGATTTTGTTTTATAAAAGATGCTTTCTATATTCTTCGGTAATTAAACTGCCTCTCTAAATAGAAATTTGAACAATATGAACACTAATATTCAAGGAATTGTCAAAATATCTTTTTTGCTCTTGCAATTCTTTGTTTTTCTCATACCTCTGCTGTTTTTGTCAAGTACATCTTATTGTAAATTCGTTTTGAGGGTTTAAACAATGGATTCAATTTTCATTATCCGTATGATTTTCAGACAATCCTGGATAAATACATTTTGTTTTCACACATTTTTCAGGACAAAGAGTGACCATTGAGTATTTGGTATTTTTTTCAGAAAATTTCTCTTTAAAACAGTGAGAACTACCCCCCAAATGATGACTATCAATTTTGTGTGTTTTAAAGTCAATTAAATATCATCAGTCATAATTGGTTGACTTTTGGCAAATAGTACATGTACATTCCATTTGGTTGTTGTACATCCCAAGGGCGGTACCCATTTGTTATGTCCATTTTATCATTTATATTAATTGAAATCCACTGCTCATGTATCTGTTAAGCAGACATTTCTTGCTGTATATTTCACATTTTTCAGTGAATATTTCAGTGTATATTTTTGGGGGATTCTTAACAAGTTTAACAGCAATTTTCAGGAGTTGTTTAATTTCACTCTAGTTAACAGTATTCATTCTTTAACATTCATTTTTAATGCACTGCATCGAATTTCCGTTGTTTTCCAGCTTCTCACAGTGAAACGATGTAATGAGGATTTGTCACATCAACTGTTATCAATTCATTAAAGATTCAGTCAAGCTTAATATCAGAGGATATCTATATTGTATGTCATCGTTGTTAGGACATTATTTATTGAACAGCACTTGTATACCACATCGCCGGATAATTTGACTGATACTTTATCAAGCAATTAATGCTAAATCCGTTAATTTATTCACCCCTAGTTTGTTTTAGCAACTTTTGCCTTTCACACAGGCTGGATGTCTCAGATGGGGCGTAAATAAAAAAAATAATTTCTTTATGAATAGGCGAAATTGAAACATATCTAAAAATGTTCTGATCCCAAAGGGGTGTAGGAAAAGATGGAATCCTTTTTCTATTATTGCTCGTAATAACTGAGATAAATCTATTGATGCATAATGCCGAATGAATGTTTTTGATTAAATTTCTTTTGTTTTATTGAATAACGCAATTTTAAGCTACAAATTCATGCATGTACGAATATAAAATCAATACTTATATAATATTAGTATGATATTCTTGCTTCATTGACTTTCTTGTCAATAATTTCCTCGTTTTAGAGATTGTTTATACTTAGAGCAAGCTCTTGCGTATCGAATCAACTGAGATATATATACTCCGTATGCATGTAGGTATATTGTTGCATAAGTAAGCGAAGTTGATTATAAAAAAGTTAAAGCCATCATGTTTATCATAAAGTTTGGTTGTAAGATTATTACCATTAACGTCTTTTTTGCAAGTAAAATATCCAAGTATGAAACAGATTTATCACACTCTGTCATATATTTAGAATGAACAACACACTAACTAAACGGAATTCCCAGATTTATCTGGTTCAAGGAAGCACCTTGGCATAGATTTCAGTTGTCAGGGATTTACGCATTGATGAACTTTGATAAGAATGAATGAATTCAAGCCTAATTTGACCTCAACATTAAAATCTCGCTGACTAATGTCCCAATTTCTCCCATTATTCTTTGACATGCAACAAGGATTAAATCTCTCTCTGTGTTTTCTACATTCTCTATCTACGATCTGGAATTTCCTCACTAGCTAAACATGCACTCTTTCGATTTCAGATATGACAAACTGGGTATAAGATCATTATCGGGTGGGAAACGATCATGAAAAGAAATTTAGGATAAAAGAATGTAATCAATTGACTCTCAATGATGTTCATTCAAAATGTTGTAACATTGAATAAATGTAGCAACGTTTTATACTAAACCCTTACCCAAGCCCACTTTTCACAATTTCATGTCTGGGATCAAGATCTACAGGTCAGAATAGGTCCTCAGTACCCCCTTGCTTGTCGTAAAAGGCGACTAAATAGGGCGGTCCTTTGGATGAGACCGTATAAACCGAGGCCCCGTGTCACAGCAGGTGTGGTCCCTCCCTGCTCAAAGGCCGTAAGTGCCGAGCATAGGCTTAAATTTGCAGCCCTTCAGCGGCAATGGTGACGCCTCCATATCAGTGAAATATTCTGGTGAGGGACGTTAAACAGTATACAATCTATCAATCAATCAAGATTCATATACAAATACATTCGACTTTGTGACTTGACAGCGTTCAGCTTATGATATATATTTCTTTAATTATGATTTATAATACATTTGATTACTTCATGTTGTAAGCAAAATCAGTGTTTCGGCAGATTTCAAAAGGGGAAGTGAATGGCGTACAGTATATTCAAACACGAAAATAAGCAGCCCTGTTTTAGTTAGCTTTGTACTTGTTATTAACATGAGCTTTGCAGATATCTTCACCATTACGCCCCGTCATAGGATATGTCTGTAGTGCTAATGTTTATTTCATAACATCGTGTTCAATGATCTATGACACAAGTAGCTCATTTCTTTAATATTTACATCAGTTGTTTTTAGTAAATGCTTCTGTTGTATTAACCCATATGAATGCCGTCTACCATGTATGGTGCGTATTTTTCATTTGTTTTTTAGAATTTTTTTTTTTAATTTGATGTCAAATTTCTTATTTATGTAAGTCGGTAGAGCGCTCGCTCCGTGATTTGAGTGACATGAGTTTAAATCGATAGAAATAGGTGGCAAATTTCTTCGATCGGCACCTAGAAGTTAAAGTAACGGGTCATCGGATTAAACCTTATAAACAGACGGTACGATAAAGATTTCCCAATGCTAAAAATGGCCGTAAGTGCCGATTAAAATCAAAAATTGAAACCCTCCACCTGTGTATTGTGACGTCTTTTTATAAGTGAAATATTCTCAAAAACTCCCCTAAGTAGTGTACAATCAATCTTATTTAAGTGAGTTGCATCAATAAAAGTAGCTGCATTTTATTAAATACTTAAGTAAAATAGACACAGTTTCCATGATAACTAAACATTCATATGATTTAATAATATTTTAAAAGTATTTTAAAAGGTGTTTATTCTCCATCCAAAGTAATAAAAAAAAATCTGCGACTATATGCTGTAAAAAAAATTGAATGTTGAAAGTGGTTACAGAGAATATTATGCAGATCGATTGAAAACAATATTAATTATGCGTTTTTTATTCCATAAATCTTCTTTTAATTAATTGGATCTAAAGTTCAAAATGATGTAACAATTAAAAAAATATATAGGTCTAAATCTGGCTTTCACCATAACAGTATATGATTTCTGTGGTAGCTAATACACATTAAATATTTAGTTAAAAAGAGTAATTTAAAATGTGTCTACGAAAAAACCAATAAAAACACACAAAATGTATTTAAAAAGGCGTGTACCAGTTTATTTTTAACAACAGCTCAGGGGGTACCCTGTAAAAGTCTGTACTTAAAGCACAGATATCCATGTCTGGTTTAAGGGTTTCGTTCAAGAGGTACGTAAATCAAATTGCTTACCTTTATTAAGTAAAGGTTCACGTAATAAATATTCAGTAGGAGACAAGTCCATGTTTTCTGATTTATGTCATATTTTGCATAGTTTATAAGTAAATAAAAATAATTCCTTGGTAACTGCTATATTAATTTTTTTTTTTGTAATAATTAACCAACTACCAGTCTTTTAATTTTTTTTTTTAAAGTGCATAAAGGGACTCCGACCCTCAGCCAGGAAGGAAAACTCTTTAATTTAAAATTTAGTTCAAAAAGTCTTTAAATGAAGATTGAAAATTAAATCTTTTCATGCAACAATTTTAATTATATGCCTCTCAATGTTCTTCAAAGTTCTTAGAACTTCTCAGAAAGGTCAAATTAAAAGTAGAAATTTTTAACCCGAAAAAAGCATTTTTAGATACCAATGTTTATTAACATGATATGAAATTAGAAGTGATTTATGGAGCTTTGCAAAGAACCTTGAAGCACATTGAGGGCATATAATGAAAATTGTTGCATGAAAATATTTTATTTTCCAGTTTCATGTAAAAACTTTTTAAATCAAATCATAAATTAAAGAGTTGTCCTTCCTGGCTGAGGGTCGAAGTCCCTTAAATTTTGCTAATAAGATACAGCTTCCACCCGATAAAAAGTGACAAGTAATTTTATCAAAATATCACAATCTTAAGTCCCCTTCTGATGAAACCGGAGTGCAATATGTTTCCTCTGAGTCCGTCTGTCTGTCCGTCCGTCCAGCTCTCTGTTTGTCAGCCTGTCCCACTTGGTAATAGTATACATGGAAACGACAAATTTCCAACTTTATTTTAAAATATTATTAATAGATTTAAAAGAAATAGATTTAAAAGAAATAAAAAAAGTAGTTAGTACTACTAGGTTTTCCTGTCTTACAGGTGTTTGTTCGTGAAAATACCTTCTTCCTGTTTCCAACTGTGATCTTTGAATTTGACATTTCGGAAAACTTTGCCATTAGCTGCCATATGGGGGCAAAAGTGTTTCACAAACACATTTTGTTGATAATGCAAGTCACCCCTTCTTCCCTTTCTCGTCACAAGACGGCACTTTTGATCACCAGTTTTGAGTTGCAAATATTTGTGTATTAAACCAAAAAAATAGATACTCCAGAATTTTAACGTAAATGTATAAAATCTCAAAATGAAACAAATGCATTTTTTAAGACAAATAAGTTTGATTAATTGTTTGTTGTTTAACGTCCCTCTCGAGAATTTTTCACTCATATGGAGACGTCACCGTATGCCGGTGAATGGCTTCAAATTTTGAAATTTACTCGGCACTCAGGGCATTAAGCAGTGAGGGATCTTTATCGTGCCAATGCCTGACGCTGATACGGGGCCTCGGTTTTTAAGATCTCATCAGAAGGACCCGAAACTTTCACTTCAAAGTGCCGATCGCATGGCGAAGGAACAGTTGCTATCCATTTTTTTTATCGAGTTAGGTCAGTCGCAGCCGAGATTCGAACTCACGGCCTCCCGATCACGAAGAGAGCGCTGTACCGACTGAGCTACCGTGAACGGTGACAAATAAGAGATAAGGTAATACATGTACATCGGAATCAGAATCCGACAATTGATCGTGTAGAGGGACAGTTTGGTGTGAAGACTTTCAAAACTCACATTTTCACACATGTAAAATGAAAAGTATTTCTTTGTAATGATTTCAACTTAATTATTCATTTGAGGGTTGTGATTTTTTTTATTGACGGACCTCATCTCAGTCTTATACTACGTTTAGATATTTTTGTGCATTTATGAACTATCTTGCTAGATTTTTTGCATGAAATTCTGTGTACTGGGACATGAGTCTATTAACATTATTTTTTTTTACTAAAGCAAATTATATTTAAAGCAGCAGCACTTTCGAGAGGAATTAATTTCCAAAAAACTGTTCCCATTTAGTATATCCACATTTAATTGGAAACAATTGGAAACATTGTTTGAACAGTCTTTACCACACTACTTGCTTTGAGTATTGCATTGTACATGTAAGCAACGGTATATCTTATGTAGTTAAACCATTTGTTTCTCGAACTGAATGTACGATGTAATATAAAAAATTGTCACTATGTAAAGATGGTGTTGCATTTACCTATGGAAAGAGCATAGTCCACTTAATATATTTGTATAGATTTTTGAGTTTTTGAGTTTTTTTTATGTCTACCTTTTTCTTAAATGGCATTTTTCCAAATGGTTGAGTTTAAAAAGAGATATCTGATCTCAAATACCTGTGTGACATAATTATAACACATACATAATCGTCCAGCATCAATAATTTAAAAAAAATGAACAAAATATATGCTTGATCATTCATAATAAAGTTGTTCATTAAAATTCTTCACTTGTTTAAGGATGAAAATTCTTTTTTTTTCATTTCGTGCATAAATTGCCTCACATAGAATTACACAATTATACTACCAAAATAAAAAAAAAATGAAAAATGAAAAGCAGTATTTTATTTTGGAAAGCACTAAAAATCTAAAATTGGAATAGACTTCCCTTTTGTTTGGCTAAATAAAGAATTTTAAATGTAAAGAAATGCAAATTGATACGTAAGATGAGTTACCAGTTCTTTTTTCCCTTTGTTATAAAAATAAATAAATCTTAATGTTTATTTCTAAAGACAGTTCAAGGGATTTTCATTCAGAAAACCCAACTTTCGATTTCATACCTTATAGTGGAACAATCATTTTTCTAGATGTAGGTTAAAATTGTATTTTTGTTGTAAGGATTATAATAAATGATAATCTAAATTATCGATACTATAACTCAAGCACATTTTAGTCATGAAGTTTAAATGAAAGTTTATTTAATAAATACTCTACAAGATTTTAAGTACAGCAAGTAGTTATGTACATAAATATGTTGGTAGATTTAGTTTATGTTAAAATACTATAACTAAGTATAGGTTACATCATAGAAGCCGAGTATAATTGATTATATCAAGGATCAAGGAGTTTAACGATATAAAGTTTGGATATTTTACCGTAACTTTAAAAATGGATTAATCTTTTGAACGACTGTGAACTTTCAACTGAGTTAAATACATGTATATGAATTTAGTTTAAGGCTAAGAAATAGGTAAATATGTTCATTTTTCTGTAGTTATGAACTTGTAAAATAAAATCAATTTTTTTCTCATGACCTGATTTCTGCCTCCTGCAGTGATATATGAAGGGGCGTGGAAAGTATTATCGCATATGTGATATGGGATATATCACCACAGAAAGATCAAAGAAAATCACCGCAGATAAGCGACAAGTACATGTATTACTGTGACAATAAATTTCGTAGAATGACATAATACCTTTGAATTATTTTGCATCAGAAAGTTAGTCCAGATACTTTTTTTAAAATGCAAGTTATCCTCTCTTACCTATCTTATTACAATACTAGGTACCTTGAACGACTTTAACAAACTTAGGGTTTTGTTGACTTCTGTAAAAGAAATGTATATTTTCTAGTGCGTAAACAATAAAGCTCAAATTAACAAATATGTCTTTTAGGTAAAATGACCAATACGGCTACATGTAATCAAATTTAAGGGGGCCGACTATAGTTTTATTGTGGGAAAACTACAATAGCGAAACTCTTCATTTTTATACCATATATTACTTACATTAACTTCAGTGTTCATGCAAAGTTTGGGGGAAATCTACCGTCCAGGTATTTTTGAGGGACCGTCTCAAAATACATGTACATATACTATAGGATTATATAGGAAAATGTTAATTTTTAGCACTTGAGAGCAAATTATACAAATACTACAATAGGCATTTTGTTCAAACTATAATATTTGATGCGTAATACTGTATTATACAATATATGTAAGAAACACAAAATTCTACCGTCTTGTTACCAGAGGGGGCATCTCAAAATGCAAAAAATTAGCAAATTTTACTATTTTTATAGAGTATTACAAAATATGACGTACACAATGGATTCACATTAAAACATAATAAATATATTGGAGATATTCTCAAGTTTCTATGTTTTTAATTTCAAGAGCCTATTTTTATTACTTTTTCTTGAATAATATTTTTATTACCCCTTTCTTTAAGAGCTACAGATTATCATAACGTCAAAAACACACTGCAACGACGTCAACCTACCTATCATATGCAAAATCGGTTAAAAAATCAGTTATATCAAATTGTAATTACATTTTTTTACCTTTAATTTCTTAATTTTATTTAATTTTAATAATAAAGCGAAAAAAGTTGCATTAAAACAGTAAATACGCTTCATTTAACTATGATGCGCGAAATATCTTTCAGCTTTTACCCTGCATATGGCGATTTTTCCATCGTTTTTTGTCTAGAAATGTAATTTAATGCATTCGACATTTATCTTTTTTCTGTGAAGGAAATTTGTTGGAAAAATATTTGCCAATTTGTTTTTTGTTTTTTTTTCGGAATTAGTTGATATCTTAAAAATATTGTGAATTTTTACAGTACTTAAGGCAAGTTCTATGTTCAATTTTCAGGCAGTTTTTTGCGCCCGTACGGGTCTTTTTATTTTAGTTTCAACTTTTACCCCGGCGATTTATTTTCCATCGTTTTTCATTTGATTAGTCTAGAAATGTATTTTAATGCGTTCCAGATTTATCCTTTTTCTGTGAGGATCCCTCATCTGAAACATTGCTTTAGGTAGACCTTACGTGAAGATCAAACGTGAACTTAAAAGTGAATTAAAAGACAGCGAGGAATGTTATTCTTTGTGACTATGAGGGCATATGTTTATCCCTTATCGAACATTATACGGAGTCATTTGTAAATACTTAGAACCCACAGAAAGCATACACTTGGAACAATAATCTGATTTTGTTGTGATGGGGGCATATGTTTATCCCTCATAAGACACTGGTGAATTTAATTTATCATAATTGATATGTAAAAGATTAATAGAAACAGTATCTTCTCACATATATCTTATAAGAAAGTTGTTTTGTTGCAATATGGGACATATATGTTTATTCCCATTTTTGCAATGTACAGAACAGTTTTGTAAATTTTACTCACTTTTAGTATGATTTATTTTTGAAGTGTGTTGGCATTTATTTTTTCCTTTTATCGGTCTGAACTTTCCCTGGTTCGGTCAAGTCAGTGGCATTTTCAGACCCATTCATGATTTTTCTAAGTGGTTATTACTGCAAATTTGGATTATTTCGACAAAATAGATTAAGAATGATTGGCAGTTTTTGTCATTGCTTTATTGATTAAATCAATCAATCATCAATACAATCAATCAGTCAAAATCAATCACCAATA